>NC_030429.2:1217500-1257500 GCF_001660625.3 Ictalurus punctatus
GAAGCCCACACTGGACTCAACCAATTATAACCTTGCTGACGTCATGCCCAGATGGACAGCCAGATCTCACAATTGGCAATTGGGAAGGGCTCATTTTATTTGATAGACACAGAGCTGTAGCCAATCATACGCTAGTGTTGGCACGTCGCTGTCCAATTGCAGCACAGTGTGGTGTGCGGAGGGCGGGGACTGGGTCGTGGCGGCGTTTGGGCGGTCCAGACAGTTTTGTTTCTGAGTTTAGTTGGTAATGTGGCAGTGTGGAGGCAGGGAGGGGTGAACCGATGGTTGTAGATGTGTATATACACATACATACTGTGTATATATATATATATATTATATATACACACACACAACAACAACAACAACAGAACAGTAACCGACGTGCTGCGGTGAAAGCGGAGATACTCACAGCTGATGCGTGTTCATCCGGGAGTACAGAGGAGCATGGATCCATAAAGATGTTGGAATTAATCGTCGTGAAGATATTTATTTAATTTATTTTTCTATATATATATATATACACAGAGATTTTTTTGTACTTTTATATTTTGTACCTACGTCTCGGCCTGTGCGCCGATATTCAGGGACTTGTGAGGATGGATCAGGCGAATATCTTGAGGAAGTTCATTCAGGGGGTTCACGCCATGCGATCCGGGGAACAGAGAGGAGAGGATAACTTCGGCTCGGACTTCATGGTGAGAAAGAGCACAGCAGATCCTCCTGCTACCGCACCACACCACACCACAACACAACAACACACCCAGCTCCTGTCTGCTACACTAACACTTCACAGAGCCGTGTCGCTACTTTATATCTGTATCACACACACACACACACACACACACAGCCTCCCCCTAACTCCAGCTACCAGGCTTCTCCTGAGGCCTACCTCTCTTCTTCCTCAAACAGAGCCGTTTTTAAATCAGTTTTCATCAAACATCACTCCTGCGTGTGTCTTTCACCTCCGGACTTCTCCTCCTCTGCCTCACTGCCTCAGTGTGAGCGACTCCGACATCAAAGCGTTCGCGCTGTTTGCTACAAACTAACGCTACATTAGTGTCCCTGTTCCTGCTGCCGCTTTCTTTCCCGACAACAAAGATGCTAATACATAGACAAGTGTCCCGAAGCCTCAGGTGTTGGTTTCAGATCATTTTCGGTCTTCTTTTAGACAAGATGTCTCCTCAAAACTAGGACAGATATCCGGTGGTGGCAGCGTGTTCAGGGCGAGTCAGTTCAGTAAACAGCCTCGGTTTTTTGTTGTTGTTGTGGAAGTGTGTAAAGCTGAAATATATATATATATATATATATCTTTTTCTCTCTCTCTCACACACACACACACACTGCGGCTGGGACTGTTTTCAAACACCAGTCGAGTTTTCACCCGAACAGAGCAGACCCATTCTCCTAACATGTTCACGGCTAGCATTACGCTTTTAATCTCAGCCTGTAATCCTTGGGAAGTTGTAACTGGAATGAACTTTATTTGTGGAATGAAGAACCAGTATTTTTAGATGATGTCATCTAACTTCCATTAAAAGTCCCCCGTCCCCCCCCCCCCCCCCCCCAAGATGGCGTCACCAGCATCTCTAAACACACATCATTAATCACATCAGCATCGATCAATAATTCACTTTTATTCAAATGCAGAACATTTTACAGACAGATTTAATAGGTGTAAATACAACCACACTCAATCTAAATCATCCACTGGAGGAAAAACTAACTATCTCTCTCTCTCTCTCTCTCTCTCTCTCTCTCTATATATATATATATATATATATATATATATATATATATATATATATATATATATATAAAGCAATTAACAAGTTGTAGTTCTGGTGCTGGTGGAAATGGACACTTATTCTTCTGAACTTTGACCCTGGAAGCACTTTCTGTGGTTTCTATACAAGTTTGTTTCGTTTATTTAAAAAGAAAAACATTTTTAATCATCCCTAGCTGATGATGTGAAACGCAGGCGCACTGGTTGCTCTTCAATTATTCATATTCGTGACGTGCGATATGACGAGAAACCCTCGTATTTACAGTTCTCCGAGGCGTTTCTCTGATGTACAGTATCACGAATAGGTTTTCCGACACATTCGCCCGCTGGACAGTAGTGTCGCGTTCTTGTCAGTACTGTTCAATATTTCTTAGGTGTTTAAAACGACAACAACGAATAAATTCAATATCCACGATATCTCCAGAAAGCACGTGTTGTATCACAGTGTCGATGTTAAATAGTCGCATCGCCCAGCCGTAATTGATACTTATTTTCTTCTGCACATATGTGAGAGACTTCATTTTTCATGCTTAGGAATAAGGAATATGTTTTTAAATGTCTCTTGAGCAAGACAGCTGGCTTGGACGGACTGTTGTTCCAACACGTTGCAGTTTTAAGGAAAATTCCTAGTTCAATAAATGTAAAACTCGTAAGCTATGCCATGGCGAGTGAGTTAAGGGCGTGTATTAGTGTCGGTATTGTATTGAGGAAAAACCCTTGTATCAGTTTGTGTTCTAATCCGGCGAGCTGTTGGATTGTAAATGTCCAGCCTTGTCAGTATGTCAGGTGTTTTGAGAGATCAGTGTTAGTATGTTAGGCTACATCAATCGGTTCCATCTCCTCTGTGTGTGTGTGTGTGTGTGTGTGTGTGTGTGGGGTGGGGGGTTTGGATGTTAATGTCAGAAAACATTTGTCGAGTTACAGGAATGTTGTTCTTGAAAGCAGAATCCAGAACTGTGGTTTCTCTCTTAGTAAAGGGTTCAAGATCCTTTTAGGACACGAATAACCTCTTAACCAGCTGCGGCTCGTGACCACAGATTTTCTGACGCTGGGAACATGAAGACGAGGAGCAAGCCGTAGCAGACGGCGTTCAGTCGTCCATGTGCATCGTACAGTCTAGCAGTTCCGTTTTTACAGGGTTTACGCGTGCCTTTGTCCGGCTGTGTTCGATTCAGCAGCTGTGTTTCCCATGTGCAAGCTAATAACGGTAAGCAGGGTTGCCATGTTTCAGCAAATGTGCAAAAAAAATTCAGCATTGTGGAGAAAAATATTTTTCTTCTTCTTTTTTCCCCCCAGTCATTGTGACAGGTCCTCCAGTATGTCGTGGTTTTGCGATCACGGAAATCAAGCAAACTTGGTAAAAAAAATTTTTAAAACTCGCCCAAACGTGGCAATATACCTTACAGTAGAAATAATTCTGTACATCGTAGACACATTATTAGATTTCATTCTGTTTATTTGCCGTCAAACAGATCTTGGTGGTTGCAGAATATTTGGAAATATACCCTATCTGGCAACCGCATTATCTGGTTTGTTCGCTGCTCCGCCCTTGAGCATGGGGCAGTGTGATTCTTGCCACTCTGTTTTTTTTTTACACGCTGTTTAAACGCCCTCGACGCGGTTCGGAGAACTGACAAAGTTTTTTTTTTCTTTTTCTTTCTATTTATTTTTATTTACTTGCCTTGTGAGTAGTTAGTGAGTTGTGTCGAGAGCTGCGGGATGTAAGAGGTCTATTTTCTCCCTGTTTTATGATCGTTATAATGAGTTTTTCCCCAAGCTAGCTGTATAAAAGCTGTTCCTGAAATGCTGATCTGACCTAGCGTCTGTTGGTGAACAAACCAGCCGAAGTGTAGGCTACTTAATTTTATTTTTATTTATTTATTTATTTTTAAACACTGTGTGCTCGAACCATAACGTCCTAGACTTTCCCAGTAATACTGCAGTGAGTGGGTGGAGGTTTTCTAATGATTAAATGCCTGTTTGTCGTCTTGTCTTGTTAACGGTTATCGGAACGGTAGCCTAAACGCAGCGCCGTTTAGTGTTTACAGACCAGCATGTGGCTCGAGTCAGGACAACATCTTAGCTTGAGTGACTGTTCAGGGTTTAGACTCCATGTGAAGGAACATGTCCGTAATCATTTATTTCGTTCTTAGCTTGTTTGAGGCTTGTCGACCCACCCTGTGTACAGTACCAGCTCCTCCCAAATTCCTCCCCAGTGCCAGCAGTGTGTTCCTGTTACACCACACAGTAGGGGGTGGGTGGTATTCCGAATATGTCCTGATATTCTAGGATACACAATATGTCTCACCATATATAATAATTTAAAAAAAAACATTAAAAAATTAAATTATACAATTTTAACATTTCAGAAAATACAGAATTTTAACCTCATAAGAATCCTGTAAAATGAGCGGAAAACGCCTACCCGCCTCTCAGGCGCACCCGAAGTCGTTCTTGGACCATTTGGAGCACGTAAATGGTTTTGGTCTCGTTTGAAAGGTGACACACTGACGTTTTTTCTTCCCCAGACGTCAGAATCGCTGTAAGCGCTACAGGTATTGAGTAGTCCAAGTTCAAATTTGATGATGATGATGATACCAAAGAAAATGAATATTTTACACACTTTTTTTTTCTAAGGTTACATCCGAACATTTTACCAAAATCACCTTTCGGAGATTCCAACGGGCCCTCAGTAACGCGTACACACACCTGGGATAAAAAGGTTACTACTCTTCATTTTCTAATCGTTTTGGCCCTAATGAAAGATGACGCTAAGAGCTGTCATATCCCGTATCCAGCAGTCTACAAAATGTATATTCATAATTTAAACTAAAGCTTATTTATGTCTGAATATATGGTTATTTATATATTTTTATATATATATATCGATCACATCACATTGTATGTACAGTTTTTATGATATATTTATTATATCCTTTTCCTCGTCCGTTTCGCTGTAATTCACCTTCTGAAGTCAGTCATAGTCCCGAAACTACACTTGTGACCGTATACACGTTTTTACGTGCGGGAAAGACGGAACACTCGCCACTGGTCAGGCAGCTTTAAATCGACGCGATGAAAACTCAAACCCCTAATGCAGCGTATCGTATTTTTTCAGAATTTCATTGGCTGTACGACGCGCCGGTCATACACACTGTCGGTTGCAATCGGCTCGAGGTTTTCCACGAAGGAGAAGGGGGAAGGCACTTCCCTTTCAACCTTGACTCTCATTGGCTATTGGAGGCTATGGACGGGACATGGAAGCTCCCGTTGGTTCAGAATCGGTTCTTGGTTCAAATGCGGATCGAAAGGTCAGAGTGCAGCGGCCAGGAATGTTTACAAGCCGAGCCAAAGTCATAACGGAGAATACGTGAAAGATTAGGCACGTCAGTAATTTGAAATGCCGCAGCAGCAGTCCGTAGGTATTTTACTGATGATGTAATAATGTGTTTTGGACTAAATATTTTTACTTGATTGAATCGTGTGGACGTTTTGTCAGTGTACCGAGTGTTCCGGGAGGTTCTGGATCAGTGGATTACAGTAGGGGGGGCTTCATAGGTAAGTTGCCTCAGTTTTGTAAGTGTGTGTTTGTATGTTGGTGGTCTGACAGACGTTGACTGTAGCTGCTGTCGTGATTATATCTTGAAACGGTTTATATCAGTCGAATCAAAAGAATCCTAGCTTTCCAAAGATATATCGCACGAGTACCTTCGTGCACACAGAAGCTGTCTACGGAGCGTAGTTTTGCACTTCACAACGCAGCCGTGGAACTTTACGAAGCCGCTCTGAATGATTTATTAATTAATGAATTATCGAGAGAATTGATCATGATATTGATATTATATCACTATTTCACCCAGCCCTACCGCGCAGTGGCGTTTATAGGGTTGTTTAAAAAACAGATCTAGTGTTTTTACTTCCGAAGCGCCGGCGTTTTTTAGAAGCCGAGCAGCTGCACTAAACCATCGGCGTTTATCAAAAGTAATCGCGTGCAAATATAAACCGTCTCAAAAGACCATTCCGTTACAATTGTAGCACTTATTTATTTATATATTTATATTGGATTTCCCCAGGAAAAGCATCTGCTCTTAAACTTGGCTAGATTTTCGCTACTATTTTAGCACCGGTTTTAAAACACTTCAAAATAGCTATAAAAAGCAGGTCATCACAAGTAGGTTATGAACAAAACCCCCATCGGGTCAGATTAGAAACGCAGACACGAGAGTCCTGTATTCATGTGTCGTACCAGCAGATCCCATACCGCAAGCTCAACAGAATAAACAGTATTGCTGACTGTAATTTCACTACTAGCTAACGTCGTCGTCTTACAGCTCCTGAAATAAAGCACCGGGCTAAATCGCTGAAGTGAAATCAGGAAGCTTTCCACTCTGTGTTTAAAAGAGAAAAGGCAGAACGTAAGCGAAGGCAGGACGGCGAGAACGGCATCGGTTCAGTTTAGAGTTCAGATGAAACGCGTGCTGTACGTAATGAGATGCCGAGTCGTGTTTTTAAAAACATTTGGATAAACTGTCTTTGTTTGATGGAGCTTCTCTCCTGAGCTTCGAGTCGAATGGCACTTTTTTGGAAAGGAAGCGCTTTTTTATTTATTTATTTTTTCCGAATCTCCTCCTCGGTTTTGCAGATCGACGTTGCCGTGACAACAGCGACCGTCCTCTCCTTTTCCCTTTAGCCTTTTAGGGCAAGCGGCAGCACCGAGAGCAGCTACAGCCGGGGTGGAGTTCATTCCCAGGCCAGAACATGTAAACAGCCGGCTGAAAGAAACTCGGACGAGTGTATACGCGTGTAGGGATGACTCGCACGCTGCGCGGATGATCTTTTAAACTCTTCGTCAATAAATAATACCTCGTAATAACATTACCTAAAGAATAATACCTAAAATAATATTAGGGTTGAAGACCTGAGACAGAAATTATTATTTTATTTTTTTGTATCCGATCATACGTAATATCTCATACATGTACCCACTTTGTTTTTGTTTGTTTTTTTAATCTATTGGTTATTTTTCAGTTTATTAGAGGAGACAAAATATGATGTACTTCTGCAACTTTGCTCTGAAATCGCTCTACAGCGCTGGCCGCCAAACTCCTCCTCCTCGAGACCGACCTTCCTGCAGGTCCTCATCCGTTTCAGTTTCTCAAGAGCTTCTGAAGGCGGTGATTTAGACGGTCAGGGGGACACCATTACAGTGAGAGCTGAGGTCTTCAGGAAGGTAGAGGTCCAGGAACGCAAAAAAAAAAAAATGTCCGAAGCTGTTCGTTTTGCGAGCTATCATCTGGCCCGACCACGTTTTGCTCTCTTTATTTATTTATTTATTTATTTATTTATTTATTTATTTTTAACATGGAGACGATTCGGCGACGTGGAAAAGATCCGGAAGGCTTCCGTCAGTGATGTGTAACGCTCCAGATCTGTCTGCTCTCCATGACATGATCTTTCGGTCTTTAGCTTTTTCCGATCGAGTGCTGCTGTTAATGTTGTCCCAGTAGCGACATCTTTATTTCTAGGCGTATGCATACACGTACACGTCCCCAACACTTCCAGTCTTTATGAATTTGTCGTGTATTGCGTTTCCTGTTAAAGTTCATCGCAACCTCGCAACAGCTTCCCGATCCCGCCACGAGAACCAGTTCAAGACGTTCATTTGTCACAGGCGTTCTTGGGGGGGGAAATCGAGCATCTAAAACGAAGTGTGAGAAATTTGGGAGACATTTCCCCTCCGTATGAAGAGTTCTTTCGGGACACACTGTATACAGCGTAGTACACCGCTTCCAGTGAAGCAGAGCGTTGTTGTGAGACTGTCGTGAACCTCCTGAAACCCTCCGATGGAGGACTTCTGTCCAGAGCGTTCTGTTTAACGAGACGCCGTGCATTAATACTGAACTTTCACCACCTCTTACTGCTGAGGATATTAAAGAGAGAAATAAAGAGCGCAGGTTTTTCTGATGAAGTGCTGAAACCTGTGGGAAGACTGTGTACGGGAGATCCCCCTCAGAGACTTGATCGGTGTTGGAGCAGATTTGTGAAGAAGCCTGGAATAGAATTTTCCGTTTTTTTTTTTTTTTTTTTTTTTTTGTTAAATATATAAATGTTTTCTAAAACATTTGTTTGCTTCCACTTGAATTTCGTTGGTTGCTACATCACATTGAAGGTGATTTTTTATTATTATTTTTTTCTTGGTTGCGTATTTTTACGTCATAAAAACAAGGGTGTGTAGACTTTTCCTATCCAGCGTAGATTCGGTTATAAACGTAGAGGTAAGCGGTAGGGACGAGCAAAAACGCAGGATCACCATTCTCAAAGATGGAAGGAATTACAAAAACCGCAAGTAAAGCATTATATTATTAATTCTAATTAGTTCTAATTATTAAAACTCAGCACGTGACCAATCTTTTTGCGATTGTCGCGGCCAAAAACGCTCGATTTTGCTGCAACTTGTTTTAAAATTTGTTTGAGTGATTTATTTATTTATTTATTTATTTATTTATTTTTGGTGGAGAACTGCTTGAATTGGCCAAATCGCAGGGGTGTGGTCTTTGGCCGTGGACGTTTGTCGGTAAACGAGGTTGTTTTAGCTGTCCTCGCGTTCAAGGTCGACGCACGTGACTCCAAGAGGGCTTTGGATGAGTGACGCGTCTTGGCGCGAATCTGCGGTAATTTTCTTAAAAAGCTTAAAATCCTGGAGGGACTCGAGTGGTTTAGTGTCTTTTCAGAATGAACACGCAGAACGTGCTGACTTTACCTCACTTAACCGACCAGCTCGCCGCACGTTACTAGGTGACGTCAGTCAGGCGCTCCCCTTCACCTGGCAGGATGGCAGGTACATCAACGACTCGAGCATTCCCGCACACGTCTGCTTCTTCGTCTCCGGCAGTAAAGACGCTCGGGCCTCCTGGAGTGTAACCGACGTTCATCAAGACTTGTGTAGAGAAACGGTGCGATATTAACGCACCAGTATCTCACTCGGACGTGTGCAGAGAGAACCTACGAGACAGCAACATGAGGCGTGTCCTCACAAATGGGAGGGGAGGGGGTATTGCGCAAGCTGAGCTTGCTCAGGGACAGAATATTGCAGTTGTGTAATATGATTAAGAAAAACATACAGTGATGGAGCTTTTTCTCTGCTCGCGGTTTATCACTTAAATCATTGCGATTAACCATTTAATCGTCCAGAGCGTTAATAAAAGACAGGAAAGCGACCGTTTCCGCCCTTTCCTGTTTTAAAGAGAGAAGGCGAGGGTGTAATACTAATACCAGCTGTGCCGTCGACTCAGCTGGATGGTGGATCTTTAAAAAAAAAAAAAAGTCAGTAAATTTTATTTATTTATTTTTTTTGCTGCTGTAGCTAATAAGTATATTCTTATACCGCCAGTGGATTTTATTTGTCATTAACGAATTCAAAACGTTCTCCATTTTCCTTGACGGAAAGCGAGGGAGCTCCATGAGGGCGCGTGTGACGTGGGCGGGCCTTCCAGGCGCTTCCGGTCAGTTAATATGCAGAGCGTTTACAACACACGCGTGTGAATCGGGCAAACTCGTACTGGTGTATCCCGGGGTTCAATTGATAGAAACCACGTAAAAGGTCGCAGGGGTCCGATTTAATCTAATCTAACCTGACGTCACAGCAAAGCTTGGCAGCGCGATATCATGCAGAGTGTAAATCCCCGTGTAGTTCAGGCGGTGATGCGGCGAAACCAGAGCACGGTGTTGAACGTGCAGCAGTGAAAACGGAGCAAGCGATGAAGACGAAGCTGGATGTAGTGTGAGCTCCAGGTCGACCGATCGATCGTTCTTGCCGATAAATCGATTGCAGTGGAAATCCACACCGGTTGTGTTTCCTGTTATACGACTCTAGAGCGCCCTCAAGTGATGTCGGTCGATTCGTCGGTTATGGGCAGGTAGGTACCGGTAAAATCCTCTATCGGTCCACGTCTAGCACGAGCAGTGGCCCAGTGGAGGTCGAGTGTAGCGAGGAAGGAAACACCAGCTACAGTTAATGCTTCAGGTTTCTAAGCCGTACGGATTGACACGGAGTCAGGAAACTTTGTTGTATATCGTAGGGCTGCACAATTGATCGAATATCGCTCGCGATTACGATTTTCACTGCCCACGATTACACGAACATAATCGACTGCGGTGTTAAAGTCCGTCCTCTGCTCATAGAAAACTCGGCTGCAGATCAAATCGAGCGCTTCCTAAACTTACACCCAATCAGCGTGGAGCGCCACAGGGATGACGTCATTCCGTACGCCAAGACCCGGAAACGAGTTAGCATCCCAGCACGTCCGGTTCCTTCCCAAAGTCAGTGGGTTTTCCGAATGGGGTTTCGGTTAAAACCCTGAAATAAGATCCGTGGTGAACACAAGCTCCAAATATTTTCACGTTTAATTCTACGACATAAAATACGCCAGTAAAACCCCACTCATGATTTTTTTTTTTTAAAGAAGCTTTTATGTGTATTGAACAATTCGGTTGCTAACTGTCACGTAACGAGAGTTCAGGACGGATGCAAGTGCAGATAAGAGCTATGTCGAAGAGAGGCAGACGAATCCAAAACGTGAGGCAATAGCGTGGTCAAAAACAAGCGAAAGGTCATGTGATCCGCAAACGGGCGTAAACAAGAATCAAACGACGAGGTCGAGACCAGGATCAAAACTATGAGACGTGAAACTCTGAACAAAGGCTCGGTACGCGGAAAACTCATGCGATACTTCGTACCGAACAAAGACACCAGGGGTTTAAATGACGAACGTGATTAAGGGTGAACACAAAACCGCTGAGAGTAATGATGACACATACGGGAACAACCAATGACAATACGGGGGCGGAGACAGGACAGAAATCATAGCAAATGCTCATGTAGAAAGTAAACAAAGTCAGCGTCACTTCAGAGGGGAAGTCATGACGCTAACATGCTGCTAAACGACTGCAGACGCTGTCGGGGATATTAAACGCGTGAATCACGCCGGACGGGAGACGTCTCTGCGGATCAACCGGTTCGGGTCTGCTGCGCACAGCTCCCCCAAAACACGATGAAGATTCATCCACAGAGTAAAGCCGTATTCTGGAGAATGTTTTAAATGAAGTTCGTGTGACGTTGAGGTGGAGCGACCGTGGTGTGGTTCGCTTATAGCGTACGCTTAGATGTTTTATATCTGGAGATTGTGTCTCAGCTCCAGACTTCATAGACGTTGTGTTGGTTTGTGAACATGATCTTGATGGACAGGACGTGTTCGTGTTGTAAACTTTTGTTGATCACAGAGATGATCTTTCGCAATAATCCAAACGTCTACGTGAAAATCCGATCGGGTTCCCGTGGAGGGAACCGGTGCAGACTGACGTCGTCCCTGCGTCTCCGCTCTATTGGGCGATCTGTCTGCGTCCCTCCTCCTGTAAACACCGTTATTGACTTTTCCTCAGATAGAGCAGATGTTGCTGTGGGATGTTGAGGGTGGTGCGCATGGACCAAGCGAGGGAGTCGGGAGTGTAGACGCGGGTTTGTCGGGTACGTGAAACAGAACCCGCAGCATTCATTCAGGTTGCGTTGTGAGTAGCAGTTCCTCCACTCTGTCCCCTCCCCCGTCCCCCACAGGAGACTGGGTGTCAGAGAGAGCCGGGGATGACGCAGCTGCAGTCTCGTCAGTGTGCCTCCCTTTTTCCTCCTGGAGGCCCCGGTGCACACCGTGGTTTGTTGTTTGCCGGAGTTCACAGGATATCCCGTGGTATTCCCAGAGGTTTTAGACGGCTAGGAAAGGCCTCGCTGATATCCAGTAAGGACTGATGATCATACACCGTAGAAGGAGGAGGTTTGAACACCGTGTACAACGACAGTGTAACGTGCGGTTAAAAAATTGAACGAGACGTTTGCACGGAGCAGCGTGTCGCTGAAGGACTGCGCCGTCTTGCACTAGAGGTTTGCGTGTCGCTCGTTTGGACCGCATTAACCTGCTTTCAAACCCACAGAAAGAGGCCTCGCGCACATTAAACTGCATCGACCGGGCCAAGAAACCCGAGGACGAGGTGCATCCTGACGGTCCTCTCAATGACAAAAAGTGAGCGCTCAACACATTCAGGGAAACGAAAAAAAACCACGAACACGTGCAGGAAGCGTGGAAGATTCATACACGTGAACCTCACGCCGTTTACCGGAGCCGAGTTCCCTCCCGAGCTCTCCGCAGATCGCGTCGAGTAGACGAGCGCAGAGAGGAGACTTGACAACACGTGGATCAAATCAGACCGTCCGATCACAGCTTGAGACTCGTTTCGGTCTGATGCGCCGGTATAAACATCACCGTCGTCTAGACTCGTGGTTAAAATAAACAGTGATGCATTCTAAGACCATGTTCTTTTGATAGCTTTATCCGTTAAACTTACTAGTTCTATTAAACTGTAATGAGCGACAGTCTCTAAAAAAACAACAACTTTTTTTGTTTTTTGTTACTTTCAGCCGACTCTCTGCATGTTTTTAACCCGAAAGTGAAAATACTCTGCACAGGAGGAAGAAGAGGTGCAGACGTGATTCGGCTGGATTCGCGCCGACGGCCGGTCATGTGACCGTGTAGTGTCCCGGATTAGAAATCGCACGTCATGATGAGAACTCTGCTGCAAACGACTGCTTGGATTATGTTGTTCTAGACAGCACGCGATAGTGCAGCGTACGCAGCTTGAAGACCGCCTCGCAAATCCCACTTCCTGTGTTTCGCTCAATAAAAAATCCCCCTGCTGAGAAACTCGACGTTCAGCCCTTCTTTCTTTCGTTCTTTCTTTTCTGCCATGTGTCCTCCTCACGCTGCTGTCTCTCTGACCCCGCGGGACGCCGCGGCTCTGTGCGCGCCTTGTATTGTTCTCTTGGTTTGGTGTTTTTGTTTGTTTGTTTTTTCCCTTCTTTGTCTCTTGGTTTTTTTGGGGTTTTTTTTTTTTTTTTAAGTGTTTTTTATTTATTTATTTTTTAAATGTTCTCTCAGCCAAAACTAAAACACTGATCACTAAGAAAGAAAGTAAAAGCATGGTACTCTGCTGCAGTCTGCAAATTAAATTGTTACTTAAAAAAAAAAAAAAAAAGAACTTTTTTATTATTAGATTAATAGGTAGAAAGAAAGATCCGTTGAAATCCACAATTTTCACAATTCTTGTGTGTTTTTAAAATAATAAAAAACACCTTATTGCAATTGATTTGTTAGTGGAGTTGGGCAGTGAATACAGATCGGATTAGATTAGTCAGTAGAGCTGTTAAAGATGCTAAATGTTTTGTTAGCTGCTGCTGATGATGCTACTGATGATGATGATGATGATGATGATGATGATGACATGGTCTCAGTTCAGCCCTCACAAGACATGTTAATCATGAGGGTTTGTTAAGCTACGGTCTAACCGAACGCGCTGGTGTCGCCCATGCATGGCTTTTGCATGGCGGAAAAACCACCGCTATCTAATTTGGATAAACTGACGGACAAAACCTCGGGGTGCGGCTTTTAGTCCTGGTGACGAAAAAATTTTGCACCGAATGAACGGCCGGTTTAAAAATAAATAAATAAATAAATCCTTCCCCCAGATTAATACTAATGAAATGATTTTTAATCATCCAGAAAACCCAAGTGAGGAAAACGAGCATTTCCACCATTTCAGGTTTAAGAGGATAATAATAATAATAATAATAATAATAATAATAATAATTAGAGCTGCAAGAACTACTCGATTAAACGGATAATAATTGATGATTTTAAAAAGTGCGTGTGTAGACCTGCAGTAGGAGCGCGAGTATTTATATTATGTATAAGTACTTATGCATTGTTTTTTTTTTATGGATTCACAAAAAGCGCCGAATTAAACTACAGTCTTAAATTAGTAATATATAGTCTGGGGTGTGTGTGTGTGTGTGTGTGTGTGTGTGCGCGTTGGGTTCTTTTCTGTTTTGGACAAACAGTTGTGTAAAGTTTTAGTCTGAGTTTATATTTGTAACACTCACTTTGTGGATTTTACGTTAAATAAACAACCAGAAAAAGGTACTGAAAGTTTGCCCCGCCCCCATCCCAAATAGATCGAATAATCCGGTGTTAAATATATAGAACCTGCTTAATGCTGGCTGAGAGATCGTTTCACGTGAACGACCTCGAAATATTCTAGGTGTTCGCACGACCGAAAGCGAGAGCGCACAAGAATTTCGGAGAGTTCTTAACACCTGCGCGTATCGTACCAGATTACTGTCGATTCGGTCCGTCTGGCGTTTTACTGTCCTCCTGTGCCAGCTAATAACTTTGCCGTGTAAGGGATTTGTTATAAGGCTTGAGCGTGTACTCTGAAAGAGGACGTACAGGACTCCGGGCGTGACGTACACCAGGACAGTCCGATCAGGTAGATGGTGCTGTGGAAGGTGCAGGGGTAGCGGGTACTTTTCGGAACTGTAATAGGTGTGCTTTAAAATAATCCTGTCCTTTCTTGCAGCCGGCACTTATTAATCACCTCCCGACCAATCAGATCCAAGAATTCAGCAGCGCTGTGTTGGGTGATGTGATGTTTCGTTTACAGACGGCATGGTCGAACTTTCAGTCGTCTGAAATTTACCGGCTTGTTTATCTACGCACGCTGCCTTCGCGTGATGCGGTCCAGCGGTGTGACGCTTTCAAAACGCCTGGGAGGAGCGGCATTGTCGTCACCTTGCCCGGGGTGCGCGAGTGCTTGAGCTGTACTCTAGGTAGCAGCTCTTAACCCGGGTCTTCACTCGCTGGCTCGTATGAAGTGCTCATCGTTTCACTAAGCTGTACTTCTGCACTCGCGGCGATCGGTCACTGAACGCTCCCCACATGTCTGTAAAAACCTCTGTCTCTGGGAGCAGCAGGGACGAACTGGAGGAAGAGCAGCTGATGAGCCAGTAGGGAGGTTATTGTTCTGCCTCGGCGCTGACAGCCGTTTCTGCTCTACCACACATGCACAGACACCACCACAATTTCCTCTGTTCCGTGGCCGGTCTGAAAGCGGAAAGAGACAAAGAGCTCAGTCGTCATTAACGCTGGGAATCTCTCACCACCTCCAGATTGGATTCGGTTTCATTTCCTGGAGCCACAATGAGATTCCATTCGAACCTCATTTTTGCCCTTCATCAGAAAGACCGGGCTTCATCCTGGTGAGGACGGTTAATACTTTCCCACAGACCCTTATTAGAGCCTCTGATCATTATGCAGCAGGATATCTGAGTGCTGTTGAGCTTTATAGTGCTCTGGACCGGTTCTACACAACGCTGTGTTCCTCTGATCTGAACACGGGGAGAGATCTGGGATTTGGCCTGACTGCATGAATTATTGTGATCTTTACCGTTACTGTTGGTAAAACGATGCACGGCGGAGTCGAAAGAATGACCCGTAGAAGCTCATGTTAGTACAGCGAGGGTGGAGAGAGGCTCTTGCTGCTGTATTTCCTCTTCCATTGTGCAAGAGAGTTTGTGTAACTGAGGAAGGAGAGCTCTATTACAGCACATCCTTTTTAGTCAATGAGAGAGGGAGGGGGAGAGAGACGGAGAGAGGGAGGGGGAGAGAGACGGGGAGGGGGAGGGGGAGAGAGACGGAGAGAGGGAGGGGGAGAGAGACGGAGAGAGGGAGGGGGAGAGAGACGGAGAGAGGGAGGGGGAGAGAGACGGAGAGAGGGAGGGGGAGAGAGACGGAGAGAGGGAGGGGGAGAGAGACGGAGAGAGGGAGGGGGGGAGAGAGGGAGGGGGAGAGAGACGGAGAGAGGGAGGGGGAGAGAGACGGAGAGAGGGAGGGGGAGAGAGACGGAGAGAGGGAGGGGGGGAGAGAGGGAGGGGGAGAGAGACGGAGAGAGGGAGGGGGAGAGAGACGGAGAGAGGGAGGGGGAGGGAGACGGGGAGGGGGAGACAGACAGAGGGACAGGGAGAGAGATGGAGAGGGAGAGAGATGGAGAGAGAGGGAGGGAGGGAGGGAGGGAGGGAGGGGGAGAAAGATGGAGGGAGAGAGATGGAGGGAGAGAGAGGGGGAGAGAGATGGAGGAAGGGAGAGAGGGAGAGATGGAGGGAGGGAGAGATGGAGGGAGAGAGAGATGAAGGGAGAGAAGGGGAGAGGGAGAGAGACTGAGGGAGGGGGAGAGAGAGAGGGCGGGAGAGGGAGAGAGACTGAGGGAGGGGGGGAGAGAGATTAAGGGAGAGATGGAGGGAGGGAGAGGGAGAGATGGAGGGAGAGAAGGGGAGAGGGAGAGAGACTGAGGGAGGGGGAGGGGGAGAGAGAGAGGGCGGGAGGGAGAGAGACTGAGGGAGAGATAGAGGGAGGGAGAGGGAGAGAGACTGGAGGAGGGGGGGAGAGAGATTAAGGGAGAGATGGAGGGAGAGGGAGAGAGACTGAGGGAGGGGGAGAGGGAGAGATTGAGGGAGAGAGATGAAGGGAGAGATGGAGGGAGAGAGATGAAGGGAGAGAGATGAAGGGAGAGAGAGAGATTAAGGGAGAGATGGAGGGAGGGAGAGGGAGAGATGGAGGGAGAGAAGGGGAGAGGGAGAGAGACTGAGGGAGGGGGAGGGGGAGAGAGAGACTGAGGGAGGGGGAGGGGGAGAGAGAGAGGGCGGGAGGGAGAGAGACTGAGGGAGAGATAGAGGGAGGGAGAGGGAGAGAGACTGGAGGAGGGGGGGAGAGAGATTAAGGGAGAGATGGAGGGAGAGGGAGAGATTGAGGGAGAGAGATGAAGGGAGAGAGATGAAGGGAGAGAGGGAGATGAAGGGAGAGAGGGGGAGAGGGAGAGAGACTGAGGGAGGGGGAGAGAGGGATGGAGGGAGAGAGACTGAGGGAGGGGGAGGGAGAGAGATGGAGGGGGAGAGAGAGATGGAGGGAGAGAGAGGGAGAGAGAGATGAAGGGAGAGAGGGGGAGAGAGAGAGGGGGAGAGGGAGAGATGGACTGAGGGAGGGGGGGGGAGAGGGAGAGATGGGGAGAGGGGGAGGGAGAGAGACTGAGGGAGGGGGAGAGGGAGAGATGGAGGGAGAGAGATGAAGGGAGAGAGGGAGAGATGGAGGGAGAGAGATGAAGGGAGAGAGAGACTGAGGGAGGGGGAGAGAGAGGGATGGAGGGAGAGAGATGAAGGGAGAGAGAGACTGAGGGAGGGGGAGAGAGAGGGATGGAGGGAGAGAGACTGAGGGAGGGGGAGGGAGAGAGATGGGGAGGGAGAGAGATGGAGGGGGACAGGGAGAGATGGAGGGAGAGGGAGAGAGATGGAGGGAGAGAGAGGGAGAGAGAGATGAAGGGAGAGAGGGGGAGAGAGAGGGGGGGAGGGAGAGAGATGGGGAGGGAGAGAGATGGAGGGGGACAGGGAGAGGGAGAGAGATGGAGGGAGAGAGAGGGAGAGAGAGATGAAGGGAGAGAGGGGGAGAGAGAGGGGGAGAGGGAGAGATGGACTGAGGGAGGGGGAGGGAGAGAGATGGAGAGGGAGAGATGGGGGGAGGGGGAGGGAGAGAGATAGAGAGATGGAGGGGGAGAGAGAGAGAGATGGGGAGAGGGGGAGGGAGAGAGACTGAGGGAGAGGGAGAGAGACTGAGGGAGGGGGAGAGGGAGAGATGGAGGGAGAGAGATGAAGGGAGAGATGGAGGGAGAGAGATGAAGGGAGAGAGGGAGAGAGATGGAGGGAGAGAGATGAAGGGAGAGAGAGGGAGAGAGACTGAGGGAGGGGGAGAGAGAGGGATGGAGGGAGAGAGACTGAGGGAGGGGGAGGGAGAGAGATGGAGGGAGAGAGATGAAGGGAGAGAGGGAGAGAGATGGAGGGAGAGAGATGGAGGGAGAGAGATGGAGGGAGAGAGATGAAGGGAGAGAGAGGGAGAGAGACTGAGGGAGGGGGAGAGAGGGATGGAGGGAGAGAGACTGAGGGAGGGGGAGGGAGAGAGATGGAGGGGGAGAGGGGGAGAGGGAGAGATGGAGGGAGAGAGAGGGAGAGAGAGATGAAGGGAGGGAGGGGGAGAGAGAGAGGGGGAGAGGGAGAGGGAGAGGGAGGGAGAGAGACTGAGGGAGGGAGAGGGAGAGATGGAGGGAGAGATGAGGGAGAGAAGGGGTAGAGAGAGGGAGAGATGAAGGGAGGGAGAGGGAGAGAGATGGAGGCAGAGAGACAGAGATGGAGGGAGGGAGAGAGAGATGTATAGGGAGAGGGGGGAGAGAGAGAGATGAAGGGAAAGAGAGGGAGGGAGGGAGGGGGAGAGAGGGAGAGATGAAGGGAAAGAGAGATTGAGGGAGAGAGAGATGTATAGGGAGAGGGGGGAGAGAGAGATGAAGGGAAAGAGAGGGAGGGAGAGGGAGAGATGAAGGGAAAGAGAGATTGAGGGAGAGATGAAGGGAGGGAGAGAGAGATGTATAGGGAGAGGGGTAGGGGGAGAGAGGGAGAGACGGAGAGAGAGTGGGCACGTGACACGGACGCGAGTGTTTTTGCCTGCAGTGACGTGTTCACGTGACTAAATGCAGCCCGTTTGAACTGTTTATTAGTGGAAGCGCTGCATTTGCGTGTCGGTCGTGTCCGTGTGCATCACGTGGCGTTTGAGGAAAGGCCTGCGTGCGTTTGTGGATTTCTGAGACGTTTCTCACGTCGACTCGTGTCCCCCCTCCACCGGATCTGCTCGTGCCAGATGTACAGCGAGATAACTCCTGCTACACGCCACGTTTCTCCAAGCGATCACAGCAGATTCCCACTCCGCCATGCGCACGCTTGAGAAAGTGTCTGGTGATGTCTGAAGAGTCCAGAGAGCCTTTCATGCTTGCTAAGAGAGAGGGTTTTCTTTACAGATCATCTCTCTGCGTTAAAGCTGCCGTTGATGACGTGCACTTGGAGTTGCCAGGATTTCTGCTGTTTTGTGAGACGTGTCATTTTGACATCATCACGACGCACGTGACTCGGAGAGGGCTTTGGCTGAACTCGTGTCGTGATGTCAAAACGAAGCGTCTCGGCCTGAATCCACCGAACGTGCGAGGGGAGCGTCGCGGCGGTTCCTCGATTTTGCGATCACGAAATGGCAGAAATCCTGAAGATGCAGTACCGCTAACGGTCTCATTGACCTACAGCTCCTGAGCTCCTGATCAGCGCCCCAGAGCCGTTCACCCCGAGCCACGCCTAAAGCTTGGGGTCGAGATAGAGATTGGGGTCGTGGTGCGTTTTTCGGTTTTTAGACACATCCATGAGGCGTTTACGTGCTTGGAAGGCTCACTATACCTTTTAAACTTGTATTCATTTCTTGTTTTATTTTCTCAGCAGTGTGTGGATGTGCTGTAGGACCGCTGGAGAGTCACTGATGAAAATTTGATTTGTGTGAGCCCAGAATAGCTGTAACAGCATTACTGCAGGCCTGAGAGTGTGCTGTTTTCCAGTACATTCTGTGTAGCTCGCCGCTCACCCTGAGCGCCCTCCGTGTCCGCGTCAGACCGGACCGGAATAATCACATCTAAGCAGCGATTAGCACAGTTCTTTCAGCTACCGAGTGGACTGGCGACCTTGTTTGAGGAATTAAAGCTTCTGGGGTTTTACGATATCAATATTAATATGGAGGTATAATATTATCTATCGATATAGATGTATAGATAGTCGGATATACACTTTGATTCATTCCTCTAGCTTCGCGTTATCCACTTGTTCAGGCCGAGGCGTGCGCTGTCCTCAAAACTAGCAGGCAGAGCGTTCACACAAACCCTCGTAACCCCGACGCCCACGCCATTTTCTCAGAGGCTGAGAGGAAGCATGGAGAAAGGTCAGGACGAGTAAATGGAAGACTGAGAGTGACACCACTCTAACTAGTGGCCAAGTCCAGTTGTGGGAAGTTCTCATGGTCGAGCCTGCAGCAGCACGTGCGCGCGAGCGACATCATTTCGCACTCGAGGGCATCCCCGAAGAGGGCCTGGTCTCAGAATCCCGTTGTGTTGTGAAAGTAATTGCAGGAACTGTCGGTCGTGTCGGGTTCTCAGAACCTCGCGACGTTTCCTCCCTGGCATTTCTCATCGGCTGATGCTCGTCGCGGTTTACGTGCAACGGGCATGCTGGGAACGAGCAGTCGCGCATCTAATTATCTTCAGGTCTCCGGAAGTGTACAGGAAAAGAGACAGATAGATAGATAGATAGATATAAAGCATTCCCTGGAGTTTTTTATTATTTTTTTTAAACAACAACAACAAAAAAACCCTCCGTAGACGTTCAGACGGGTTTAGATCTGGTGATCATGAAGGCCATATGGTTTACGTGGTTTTATACAGCAAGCCCCTTGTGGTCTGCAGATGGAGACGGAAGCACCCGATGGAGCTTAAAAGCCCATCAATCGATCCCTCACATAGCCGTCCTGATGCGTGTGAACGAACGTATCGTCACGCTCGCGACTCATCACAGGACGTTCATTTTCATATCATTTGGATTTCGAGTAGTATTACATATGCGTTAAGTACATAGCGTGTGTGTGTGTGTGTGTGTGTGTGTGTGTGCTATAAGCATCAGTCTGTTAACATTTGCTTTTGTTCCCTCTTTGTTCTTTCTCTTTCCCTGCCCACAGAGATTACGCAGATTATCGACCAAATACAAGACGGAAAAAATCTATCCCACTAACGTCGGCGAGAGAGAAGAAAACGTGAAAAAGAACCGATATAAAGACATCCTGCCGTGTAAGTAGTGCGCCGCGTGTTGTGCAGTTTAATAGCCAGACTGCTGTACTGTATATTGCCCGAGTGAATCACGTTCATGATGCTGTCACTGAAGTCGGTGTCTCCCGTGCGAATGCGACCCGAGATGTGAGCCGTGACCTCTCCAGGCGGTCTTAATTCGTAGACGCCCGGCAGACTGGAAGGTTGAACATCCTGTAAAAGTACACGGCGCTGTGTTTGAAATGTAGCGTGCTTCAGGCCCCGTACACGACCCCGACGAAGCGAAATAGCGCACGGGGTAACCGCTATCGTTATTTCGATATGACCGGATCGTAACGCGCAAGACGTTGGAAATACTCCGCGCTTCCATTTGGAATTCGGCAAACTCCGTTCACGTAAACGCAGACGCGCGATCCGCATCGTCACAGTTTCCGCGTCCGCGATTAGGAAACGCGTTTGCAAATACAGTTGCAGATTGCTTTCGGAAACCGTCCGAAATCCTTCCGTAAGCGACGCACCTCGGTATTGTGAACGCCGCGATCCTGAACCCCACCGCCTGCTGCGTCACGCACGTCTAGATCATATCGATACGCTTTACTAGGCCGATTAATCGGCGTACACAGATGACGGACGGTCTTTTCCGAATCGGGAACACGGGGATAGCTGGAACCGCTGACGAAACGTCTCCAGAGGACGTTACCTCATTAGAGACGTTAGGTTTTAGTCAGGCTCGACAAAACCGGACGGAATAAATGGCTTATATAAACGAACAAGGGGGATTATGCTCTCGCTGGCACACAGACTGTTCGCGTGGGGCAGCTTACGGTTCCCAACACCGACAGCCGCTGGTGTACGGCTTGTTAAATCCGCGTGCGGATTTTTCTGTCTAGGGGCCGTCCGTGTTCTGGAGATTCGAAGCATCACAATGCAGCTCACATAAATCATCTATATGTGTGTGAAAGCACAATATTCCATTTCCTGAAAGACCCGGGTGCATGAGACGCTCTCGTCTGCATTCCTGCAGTTAGAGCGGCTCACCCTCAAGTCTAACCACAGTCGATACACAACGATCTTCTGTCTAAATCCGCACAGACTTAATCAGTGTGCTCTGTACCATGCTATACGGCACCGGGAACGCGGTCCGCTCTGAAAGTATTGGAACAGCAAGGCCGGTTCTTTCTTTTTTTGCTGTAGGTTGAAGACGTTTGGGTTCGAGATCAAAAGATGAGTGATTTCAGATTTCATTTCCTGATCTACAAGTTTTCAAGAACTTGGAACGTGGCAACTTTTATGTTTGAAATGCACCCATTTTTATTTTTCTTCACGTGATCAATAATATTGGGACACGCGACTGGCTTGTTTAAAGAATGAACGCTGCATTTGTTAAAAAGGATAAACCAACATGAAGACCAGAGAGCTGTCTGTAGGAGGGGAAAAAAGCAAGGCATTTTGAAGCTGAGCGAAGCGAGGGGAAAATCTATCGGCGCCACTGCACAAGCACTGGGTATTGGGTTCGTGATCCGAAACGTACGAGCTCCTCGGTCAAGCCTGGCGGAGGTAGCGTCACGGCGTTTGGAATGGCTTGTTTAACACGTCTAGATCTAAATATGAGGAAATGAAAGCTGGAATTCTCGGTTCTGGGATCTGTTGTCTCATATCTTTAAATTTCTCAAACTCAGAGCAACAACAAATAAATTGTTCTATACTTTTATTTTATTTTATCTTAATAGTTAACCCTACTGCTATGCCCTAGAAATAAGAACAGGACTGGAACGTTCTGGAAAGCGTTCCATCTTCTATCTAACGTAATCGAGATAACTATGTTTCAAAACAACATCTTTTATTTAAAAAATAAATAAATAAGCTGCCGCGAGTCAACACGGAGTCCTTTAAGCAGCCTTTCCAGCGCTCGAACCCAGCGCGTGAAGGCTTTTCTGAGAACACGTTCTCATTCCTGATGGAGAACGATCACTTAAGCGCGAGCAGGAGCACGCATGCTTGTTCGACAGTGTTTCACAAACGAATTGAACCCTTCTGTCTGAGGAGGTTCGGCAGAGACCTGCGGCTCCGTGCGCAGCACGACGCGGTGAGGTGAGTTGTTGATGTGTGTATCAGCTGTGCCGTTGTCTCACTGTGACTCTCTCTCCCTTTAGTCGACCACAGTCGAGTGAAAGTGACATTAAAAACATCCAATCAGGACACGGATTACATCAACGCAAACTTCATTAAGGTAAAAGGAGTGAGAACTGTTGCTCATGTTTGTTGAGCGAAACAGGCACACACACACACACACACACTCACACACACTACAGTGCAAATATTTTATCTCCATCTCGAGCTTCATTGCACGCTGATTTGAAGTAGCGCAATAATAAACAGAGTCGACATCTTTTAAAAAATTAAATAAATAAAATGTATGCGTGTAGAAACCATGACTAGACGAGGAGAGGTACTTGAGAGGTACTTGAGAGGTACTTGAGAGGTACTTGTGTATTTATTACAGGTTTGTATAACCAAATTTGTTCTAATCTAAAGTACAAGGTGAGATCATGTTCCACACACCTCGTCACGGCGAATCAGCAAGCGGTCGTGTTTTTAAACCAAAACTCGAACGTCGATCAAATCCGCACGTTGAATCAGTCACACGGCGTTGTACGTTTGCTCGCCGCTCGGGATTAAAATCTTTTATTAAGTTGGTTGGTTGTCCGGCGCTCGTTTTCTCTTTCGAGTCAAAGCAGCGGCGCGGTTTCCCGTGGTCTAAAGTTGCTGCCTCGGTGCTAGCGCCGCACGCTCGAGGTATAATATATATTCATTTTTAAAAACGATCGCAAACCGACTGGGATCTAAAGGTGTGTATCCCCCGGTACATTTCCAGAGCGGTGTAGGATCTGTGCCGCGGCCTCGCGGCGGTCCATCACCCGAGTAAGACGCTTGATATCGGCTTTTCCTTTCGCTTGCAACGTCGATGCTTGTGTGTGACGGGGAAAAGCCGTTTTACATCAAACAAACAGATTCCACGAATCATGAGATCACCAAATAGGAGTGAGAACTACTGTCTATAAAAGAATGTGTGTGTGTGTGTGTGTAAATGTTTTAATGTCTGATTTCATCCTGTGGTTGTGCAGGGAGTGGATGGGCCTGAGGCCTACATTGCCACACAGGGTCCGTTACCCAACACGGTCCTCGACTTCTGGAGGATGATCTGGGAGTACCACGTCGCAGTGAGTAGCTGCAGTTTTGTTTTGGTTTGGTCTGGGGAGTGAACACGCAGCAGTCAGAGATCACTTTCGCGGCTTTCTCGCATAACCACGGAATGCGTGTCCGTTTGCGTGTGCTGGTATGAATGTCTCGTGCCTTGGCTTAATTAGAATCTGTGCTGTTATGGGAAAATAATCCACTGCAACACCCACTGCGATGCACATCGCCTCACCCGAGTGGATGGTTTTCCCGCTGGGTGTGACTTCTCCCACAGCACGGCGATGTGCCAGAGATTACAGTCCTTCATTAAGAAATGACGGACACGTTGCGCTTCTGAACTGTTTACCGTCGTGTTGAATGTTCTGGAACGTCTGAGAGACAAGTTCGCTCTTGTCCTCTCGTCAGCGTTACACAGGATAGCGCAGGAATCGTATTGTTCGCGCACGCTGTCATCGAGGAGCGTTCGCAGATCTGTGATCGGGTGTGCCGCGGGCTCGGGAAGAGTTCAGACCCCTTTGCTTTTCGCACACTTGATTTGCATTAAAGATTTCTTTTTAAACGGATTAATTGGTCAAGGAACGTACAGTTTTTCGAGACTGACCCAGGAAGACTCGAAGCAGTACTTTACACTGAAGATGCTCTTACTAAGTGCCGAGTAAAGAATCTGAATACTTACTTAAATGAGATTTCTGTTTGATTGTAAAAATGATTTGCTTCGTCTGTATGAGTTATTGCGTGTCTGTTAATGACCCCCCCACAAAAAAAAAGAAAAAGAATCAACCCAACACAGTGTGAACAGCGGGATGGGCTCTGAACGCTTTCTGCTCTCATTCTCAGCGTGTATCGTGATGTTTAAATGTAAACGGTCTGAATCTACTCCACTTTCTTCCGCAGGTGATCGTTATGGCGTGTCGGGAGTTTGAGATGGGCAGGGTAAGAGTGATCATGCTCTTTTAACACGCTTTGGTGCGTTTGTGTACCGGAGTGTTCTTTGTACTGTTTTGTAAGAAAGTGATGAATACTTTTGAATGAATATGTTTTGATTACAAACAGGATTCTCTCTCCAAGAGCTCTGCACCTGCATAAGGCTTTAATGTGGTTGAGTTTGGGTTAGTCGAGCACCGGTCCGGCTTCTCTACGGTGCGGTTTAGGTAGTGGGCATCATATTAAGTGGGGTTTATTTTTAATGAAAGCCATCTGTTTCCTGCCTGCAGAAAAAATGTGAGCGGTACTATCCCCAGTTTGGAGACGAGCCCACGTCCTTTGGCCCTTTCAGGATCTCCTGTGTGAGTTGCGGCTTCCTGCATACATTTCCCAGCATGCTCCACATTTATCTCC
The DNA here is from genome assembly GCF_001660625.3 of Ictalurus punctatus. Taxonomy (NCBI): domain Eukaryota; kingdom Metazoa; phylum Chordata; class Actinopteri; order Siluriformes; family Ictaluridae; genus Ictalurus; species Ictalurus punctatus. Next base: position 1,242,423 of record NC_030429.2, read on the forward strand.
TTTGACTCGAGTCCGTTAAAGACGAGACGAAATCGTGGTTTATGTCTTTCTTTCGCCGACTTTGATAGGAATCGGAACAAGCTCGAACCGACTATTACATCCGTAGCTTAACAGTGGAGTTTGACAACGTGAGTATCTTCCGCCGTCCGGTCCGCTGAGATCGGTTTCCCGTTACGTTTATTTTATATGTGTGTGTGTCCGTCATCTGGTCCGTCTCCTTATTAACCGTCCTTTCGTTCTTTAGGATTCTCGTAGAATAACCCAATTCCATTACATCAACTGGCCAGACCACGATGTTCCCTCATCGTTCGACTCGATATTGGACATGATCGCGCTGATGAGGGAGTACCAGGAGCACGATGAGGTTCCTGTCTGCGTACACTGCAGGTTTACTTACTTTCATACTGTTTTTCATGTATTGTGGACGTCCGACGTGTCTGTTCCTTGAGTGTCTATGGGGTGCCATTGATTTGGCATAGCTGAAGGGTGACATCATGTCCGACTCTTAAGGCTTACGAAGGAGGGTGTGTGTGTGTGTGTGTGTGTGTGTGTGTGTGAGAGAGACACAATAGGGGCTCTAAACGGCATTCTTGGCCCTTTTCAATACCTTTGATCTGAGGCTATAATTAATTGCAGTCAGGAAATACCTTTAGGCAAGTTGTTATTGGCCCATTTGAAGCCACATGGGTTGTCTCAGGGCTCAGACCGGAGGCACACACCGTTTAAACGCCTGTCCCGGGTGCGAGATGCTGGTTGCGGGAAAGCCCGTACTCATTTGCTACGAAGCGTATGAAAGATATTGAAGACGAGTCCTGAGGCTGAGACAAACACTCTTGATTTCTCAAATCTGATCTGGATTTCCTTTTTCTCTCCTCCCCCTCTAACACCCCCCCCCTTTGGATTTGCAGTGCTGGATGTGGGAGAACAGGTGCTATTTGTGCCATTGACTATACATGGAACCTGCTGAAAACTGGGGTAACCTCGTTAGCCTGTCCGTGTTTCCAGCTACCGTATCAGTGTTTTTGCCTTTTCAGGTCATTACACTCACGCGTCGTCTCAAACTTCTTTCTTCTAGAGAATTCCTGAGGATTTTAACGTCTTTCAATTGATTCAGGAGATGCGGACGCAGAGGCACTCGGCCGTTCAGACGAAGGTGAGTTAACGCCTTGTAGAAATATAAGCACATGCAGTATATTTCCAAACAAATGAATTGTGTGCTCGTTTATCATTCTCTCTCTCTCTCTCTCTCTCTCTCTCTCTCTCTCTCTCTCTCTCTCTCTCTCTCTCTCACTCACAGGAGCAGTACGAGTTGGTCCATAGAGCTATCGCTCAACTTTTTGAGAAGCAGCTGTTGCTGCTGGAGAGTCCTACGAATTCAGAGCTGACAGATGGCATGGTGAGCGTCGACACTCCACTATTCATTCAGTGTCCAGAGTGTCCAGCGTACATTTTGGTACTTTGCAATCATGCATGGCTCAAATACCTAATGTTCTTCCTGCTCAGGGGGAAAGAAACATTTCAAATAAAATGACGCTCACTGTAGCGAGGGAAGAGAGGAGGAAAAAACAAACAAACGCTAACACGCTCAAGTGTGTGCGAATGTAAAAAGAGGAACAGTTAGCACTTGGACCGGCGCCAGGGCTAACATCCTGTTTATAAGGCAGAGAACTGCAGACTTAATGCTCCCAAAATGCCCTTAGAGCCTGAGAATCAACCCACATCTGGCACTGAACACACACACGCACAGCCTCCGTCCAGTAATCATGGCTCGGGCCACTGGCCATGGAGTCTCACACACACACACACACACACACACACACACACACACACACACACACACACACACACACACACACTTATCTCAGAGAAAGAGTTGAAATCATGTTTGTGTATTTAAAGTAACTGTTGATATTCTGTCATAAGTGCATAAATTAACAAAGTAAAGTCAACTGACTTTCAGAAAGCAATGTGTATTTAGGATGCAGTACTGTTATTTGCCAGGGATAGTGTACTTGCAGTGCCCTCCATTAATATTGGCACCCTCGGTAAATGTGAGCAAAGAAGGCTGTGAAAGTTTTTAGTCAAAACGTCCATTTGCCGAGATAACAGCTCTGAGTCTCCTATAACACTGATGAGGTTGGAGAATACATGGCGAGGGATCTGAGAGCGTTCCTCCATACAGAATCTCTCCAGATCCTTCACATTTCAGGTCCACGCTGGTGGACTCTCCTCTTCAGTTCACCCCACAGGTGTTCTATGGGGTTCAGGTCAGGGGACTGGGATGGTCATGGCAGGACCTTGATGTTGTGGTCAGTAAACCATTTCTGTGTTGATGTTGATGATGTTTTGGATCATCGTCCTGCTGGAAGATCCAACCACGGCCCATTTGAATCTTTCTGGCAGAGACAGTCAGGATTTCATTTAATATCTGTTGATATTTGATAGAGTCCATGATGCCATGTATCCTAACAAAATGTCCAGGTCCTCTGGCAGAAAAACAGCCCAAAACATTAAAGATCCTCCTCCATATTTAACCGTGGACATGAGGTACTTTTCCATACGGCTACCTCTCTATTTGAGGTATATATATTGTGGCAAGCTCTATTCTGGTTTCATCTGACCGTAGAACCCGATCCCATTTGAAGGTCCAGTAGTGTCGGCACACTGAAGACGCTCGAGTTTGTTTTTGGATGAGAGTAGAGGCTTTTTTCTTCAAACCCTTCCAAACAGCTTGTGGTGATGTCGGTGACTTCAGATTGTAGTTTTGGAGACTTTCTGGTAGCCTCTGCTACCATCAAATGACTTGGGCATACAGATTAATAACAAGGTGGACTGGATTTCTTTCGGCAGCTGGATCTCCATCCACCCACGTCGGTGTCCAGTTCTGCTTGATTCATTTTAGGAAAGCTTGTGAGCAACATTCTGACCCATTGTCTTGTCTTAATTGAGTTTTCTGTGTGTGTGTGTGTGTGTGTGTGTGTGTGTGTGTGTGTGTGTGTGTGTGTGTGTGTGTGTTCCCAGGATGAAGGCAGTCCAGAAAAACCCAGCCAGAATTCGGATGAGGACCAGTGGGACACGCCTCCACCCAAACCACCGCGTATTCGGAGGTAACAGGAACTACCATGCTTCAGGGGGTTATGGGTTTACTTATCGTTCTAGATATGGAATGGAATGTGATGTAAGGCGAGGTGTGGTTTCTGTGCAGGGTTTTTGGGTGGTTTAGTGGTGGTGTGAGTGTAGATTAACATGGTACTCAGGGGTCTTGCGTCATCTCGTCCGGAGTGACGAGAGCCACTGTTTCACACGGTGTTCTTTCTAAAGCGAATGCAGGTGTTAATACAGTGTAACTCGTTTGTAGGTACTTTGTTTAATGTCCATGCTGTGAGCGGCCATGTTGACTCGATGCCACTCGCTGAACTCGGGGTTGAGGAGACCAAGCGGAATTCCAGAGCAGGAAATCTGTTGAGAGGCTTTTCTCTAGTCGGAGGTCAAGAATTACAAGCTATGACCTTAGAATACAGCGTGTGTGTGTTTGTGTGCGCGATTGTGTATGTAATTGTGTATAATTCATACAGAGCTTATAATATTGCTTGAGTTTTTGCAGCAGGTTTATGAACTGTGACACTTTGTAATATTTTTCTTCTGTATGAGCTACTGCAGCAGAGAACGAGGGAGAGAGAGAGGTGTAGAGAGAGAGAGAGAGAGAGAAAGAGAGAGAGGTGTAGAGAGAAAGGTGGAGAGAGAGAGGTGTAGAGAGAGGCGTAGAATGAGAGAAAGAGAGGTAGATCGAGTGAGAGAGGTGTAGAGAGAGAGAGAGATAGATCGAGTAAGAGGTAGAGAGGTAGAGAAAGGTGGAGAGAGAGAGAGAGAGAGGTAGAAAGGGGTAGAGAGGTAGAACGAGAGAGAGGTAGAGAGGGGTAGAGAGGTAGCGATAGATCGAGTGAGAGAGAGGTAGGGGTAGAGAGGTAGAACGAGAGAGAGGTAGAATGTGACCGGGGTAGAGAGGTAGAGGTAGAACGAGAGAGAGGTAGAACGAGAGAGAGGTAGAGATAGATCGAGTGAGGGAGAGAGGTAGAGAGGTAGAGATAGATTGAGTGAGAGAGAGATAGGGGTAGAACGAGAGAGAGGTAGAACGAGAGAGAGGTAGAACGAGAGAGAGGTAGAGATAGATCGAGTGAGGGAGAGAGGTAGAGATAGATTGAGAGAGAGAGATAGGGGTAGAAGGAGAGAGAGGTAGAACGAGAGAGGGGTAGGGGTAGAACGAGAGAGAGGTAGAGATAGATCGAGTGAGGGAGAGAGGTAGAGATAGATTGAGAGAGAGAGATAGGGGTAGAAGGAGAGAGAGGTAGAGATGGATCGAGTGAGGGAGAGAGGTAGAGAGGTAGAGATAGATCGAGTGAGGGAGAGAGGTAGAGATAGATTGAGAGAGAGAGATAGGGGTAGAAGGAGAGAGAGGTAGAGATGGATCGAGTGAGGGAGAGAGGTAGAGAGGTAGAGATAGATCGAGTGAGGGAGAGAGGTAGAGATAGATCGAGAGAGGTAGAGAGGGGTAGAGAGAGAGAGATAGGGGTAGAAGGAGAGAGAGGTAGAACGAGAGGCGATCGCTTTAAGTTGGCCTGTGAGTGAACAGGTGTGTGTGCTTGTGGATGGTTGGAAGAGGGGTGGAGTGATCACGTGGAGCTGCAGTTACAGTGGTCCTGACGCTTCACCAGAGCGTTGTACTGATGAACGGCAGCGTTTGTGAGTTATGAGTTACAGCGAGTGTAATGTGGTGGACCCGTCTCTGAAGCGCTGACCTACTTCACACTCGCCTTCTGTTCCTGCCGAGCGTATCGCATACAGATCTGTAGTGCTGAATCACATACACGGCCTCTCGTAGCGTTCCTGACCACATCCTCCCTTCCTCAGGCTGTGAGGGAGATTATGTTTAAGCCTCAGTGCATTTGTGGGGGAGGGGGGAGGGGGGTGGGTGGTTTACGGTGTATATATTTAAACACGCACAAACGATTTCTAATTCAGTTCTCTGACGTCATTAATATAAGAACTGGAGATGGCCCTGCTTTTCTTTTTCTCGATACCAATACTGAAACTTCCACTATCAGAAAATATCAGTACCTCCGTACCCATCCCATAATGTCTACTAAGCTTAAAAGGTTTTTTTGTTGTTGTTTTTTTAACTCTGACACACTTCCCAGTTAAGCTAACACCAAAATCACTTACATTTTAAATATAATAAAATCAATCCTAACAAAAGGACAAAACCAGTCAAGTCTCTCTTGTTTATATTATATATTTCCAAATTCAGTTCCAATCTTTGCCGTTTGTTACAGGATCTGATACATGATGTTTTTTTTTTCTGTCAGATGTCCGATCCATCGTTTTGTTTAGTTTTTTTGCAGGTAATCGCCCGATAGTGATCCTGGGTATCAGATCAGTGCCATGTCTAATCGTAACTTTAAATGAGTAGAAACACTTGAGATTGAACGTCTCAAAATTGAGTGTAGTCTGCCACCTTGTGGTCACTCTGTTTCCCGCACTTTGTCTCAGTTCTCAGGTTGAGGGCGAGGTCCAAGAGGAAATCCTGCAGGCCCCCGAGCCTCGGCCAGTGCCACCCATCCTCACTCCGTCACCGCCTTCAGCGTTCCCCACGGTGAGCGATGTGCGCCAGGAGAACGATCGCTACCACCCCAAACCCGTGCTGCACTTGCTGGCTTCTGAACACGAACCTGACCTCAACGAGAACTACAGCGGGGGCCCACAGGGAGTGCCTGCCTCTGTGTCTGCCCCTTCCCCTCCAGAGTCCAATAGACACACCCCTCTGAGTGTGGAGATCAAGAAAGTGCCCTTGCAGGAGGGGCCGCGTAGTTTCGAGAGCAGTAGTGCCCTGCAACGAACGCATGCTTTCAAAGTGCGCACCAATAACAGCTCTCTGTCACAGGATTCAGAAAACCCGCCCCGCCCTGACCACTTGCCTCTGCGCACCAACAAGGGCCAAGCGGGACGGACACGCTCTTCGAACACCACGCCCGTCTCCAGCATGACCTCTGGCCCCACCCTTGAGGGTGCGGGTGCGCCCGTCAGGACCGCTCTGAGCTTCACCAACCCACTGCACTCAGACCACTCGGACCCAGAGCCCGAGGACGGCGAGGTCTCCCTGCTCGTTTCCCATCACACTGATTCCAAGTCTAGCGCGTCCACCACAGTGACCGGCAAAGTGTCAGCAGCACCCCACGATGACACCGTCCCCAGGAAGGTTACCTTAATGTCCATAGTTGGTGTTTGCTCAAAGGCAGATGCAGAGACAGGTATGTCAGAGTGCTGAAAGCTATCCTTCGCTAGTGTTTGTCTCCTCTGGGGGCGGGATCTTGGTGTGGGGGCAGGGGCATTTTTAACGAGATGATCTATACATCAGATTGTAATTGGCTGTCTTCTGAACGTCATCTCGCTGCACCTCTTCAGAATGTGCACATAAGAGCTCCTGGAATCAAAACGACAGTTTATCGGCTTCTCCAAAAAAAAATTAAAAAATGCTCTTCCAGTTAGCAAACCCTTGAAATAAAAACACGACGACTAGTCCTGCGATAAAACACAGAACGAAATCCTTCCTCGATCTGAAAACTGTAGCACAGTTGGCTTTCAACATCACGTCCATGTTGTTTCCATCAGGTCCAGATCTGTTTTCTCCCAATGCAAACAGTCTCGCTGATCACAAAGGCCTGGTGCTTTTTGTGCAGGTGGAGTCTTGTGACTGATCTGAGGTGAGATTGAGGGGCGCTGATTAGGCAGGATGGAGTACAGCACAGGAGACGTGCACAATGCAGGAGATATTCAGTCTGTTACAGTTTAAATAAATAGGTACACTTTTAAGAATCGGGTAGAAGTTTGGTCAAATGATTATTTCTTCTTCTTCTAAATTGGCGCTATTATAAAGATGATCAGTGGCTGAAAAATCGTCAAACTCTTCAAAATTCAAAGAAATGTTAGCTTTGCGTATCTGTCGGGTGACGTATAAAGAATGTCAAATCTAGAACCCAGGGTTCTCTATCTGTAGGATTAGGACAGACCTTTAAATGAACCTTCGCCGGCGTGAGCCTTTCTCTTAGTCCCCCGCTGGCAGGGTTATTATGAAATGGGCTTCTTGGTCAACACTGGATAAGTGTTGTATAGTGAGGGTCAGCAGAACCACACAAGAACAAGGGTTCCTACTGGGTGAGAACCCTTAGTGAGGCGAACCATCCATCGGCAATCCTTGAAATATCCTTTAAAAAGTGTCGCTCTCCGCGAAAAGGCTTGGGGTCTACTGCGAAAGTAGTTCCACATTTGTTTACTTCATTACCCGTGTACCTCAGAGCTTGTTTACACTTTTAAATACATTCGAATAAACTTTGAGAACCTTCAGGTTCGGTGTTTTGATAAACACCTTCATTTGAACCCCCCCGCAAACGTGTGTGTTTTTTAAATTTATTTATTTATTTATTTGTTTATTTTTAAATAGGAGAACTTCCTACAATTTTACCGAACACATTTTAAATGAGAAAGTTGTATTGTTGAAACGAAGGAGCTGTTCGACTCTACGACCAGTTGACGTTAGTCATTTCACGATTTTAAATAAATAAATAAATAAATAAATAAATAAATAAATAACCACAGCACTGTTCTAAAGAAATCGCACCCAAAAGTAAACACGAAAGTATAAACACGAAAGTAAAAGCAGCGCTACGTTGAGATTCCTGCTGCACTTTGTGCCGCTGTGGAGGTTGTGTTTTATTTGATTATTAATCCGACCTGCTGCTGATTTCCTGTGGCGTGTGTGCATGCGCGTCTGTGTTACTGGATGGTGAGAGAATGCTCAGAGGAATGCGGCGCATGTCGGACCAGCAGTCTGTCCACACCTGAATGGAACTGCAGTACTCGCCTTTTGAGAATCTTTCTGCTTTTGTTTTTATTTCTCGCTTGCCGCTCACTCGTTCTGCTGGTTTTGATTTCTTTAATGAATATTAATTATATCCGTCGGTGTCGGACACGTTCCTGTCCCGCTTTTTTTTTTTTTTTTTTTTTTTTTTTTTTTTTTTTTTAAAGCCGGCTGCTCTTTCCTCCATGTTCAGAAATCAGAATTCACCCACGCGGAGTTGATTCGGAGTTCGGAGACGTGGTTTCGGGCTGACGGTGGAACGGATTGATTGCATGTGCTGTGGCTGTGGATTTGTGGGCTGTGGATGAGCTGAGAGGAAGTGGGTGTTCATCCTGCAGTGATTTATGCACTTGGAAGCGCTTTTATTCAATCCAGCTAGTCACGCCTGTTTCCTCGCCGGCATTGACCGTCTTTGTGCTCTATAATATATATATATATATATATATATATATATATATATATATATATATATATATATATATATATATATATATATAATACATCAATTAACACACATTCTCTCTCTGTTTTTTTGGGGTTTTTTTTCTTTGTCAAATTATGATCTTTATTTTCAATTTCAGTTTGTATCTCTGAGGAAACATTGCCTGATTGGGTTATTTTTATAGATATAAAAAGATGTTTGTCCACAACGGTGTTTTTGTTTGAAATGCCGACACCTCATTAGCAGTGAGAGTTAAAGGGACACTCTGGCCTAAATAAATAAATAAATAAATTTGTTGCCCGCCAGTACACATGCCTACTCGGAGGAACGGCGCCGACGCAGCGGGCTCTATAGCAAGGTTCGTCTACAGGAGAAACCCCGTCCTGGTTACACCAAATGATAATGTTCGCTAGCAGTGCTGCGCGGTTCTCTCGCTCTGGGCTACCTTACTTGCCCTCTTCCTAGTGCCGTTTGAGTCGGGGGAATCTCCTAGCAGACATCGCATTAGCTTAACCTCAGTTCCGATCCTTTTCACCGTGTTGCTCGAAGCACCTCTGCTCCGTGTTCCGTTCTAAAGGCGGACGGGATCACGCTTTCGGAAGCTGGAAGCAGGATTTGAATATGAACTCGAGAGGAAAAAAAAACATAAATCATGTAAAAGAATATAAATAAATGAATTTTGTCCAGTTCAAAACTCTACATTTCCTTCGACTCTATTCAGGCAATGTGTTTCAAGGGATGCAGACATCATGTCGGATTCTCCGAGCTCTGAACGCGGAATCCGTTATGATTTCATCTCCTCGGCATTCGAAACTCGCTGTATGTGCAGCTGGGCTTTGACTCGGGCCGGTTTGGTCGGCGGCTGGGCTGCGTGCGGTTCTGCGGGCTCCTTTTCCTATCGCAGAGTGCTCTGAGGTGTGTACGGGCGTGTATGAGCTGTGGGTAACCGTGATCTTGTGTGCTCCAGACAGTGACGAGAGTGAAGACTCGCCTCCCCCTCTTCCCGAAAGAACCCTTGAGTCCTTCTTTTTGGCCACAGGTGCGTCCCAGCCATCTGCTTCCCTGTCCGGCCACACAAAGGGCATCAGAAGCAGCCATGGATCCATTTTAACTCATGTTTGTGTTCATGTCAGGGCTTAAAGGGCAGGAAGTGGGGTAAATATTCACCACTTTTATAAATCAGAGTGTGTTTTCTTTTCCCATTACTGTTCTGTGAATGAAGCGTTTATAACCCTGCTGATTTCATGTCTTACTAATGAACTTATGCGATTTACTGTTTAAAAAAGTTGAAGGTGAGTTCCGTTATATCGAGTTTTATTCTGCTGATTCGTAATTAAATTCAGACTGTTCAGATGTTTTTCCCTGATTAGTGCTTTCTCATACGTGGGCAGATGGGAGTTATGCTGGGACAGATCATTTTTGGATTATTATTATTATTAGCGCGCGTATCACGACCCAGTTGTGAAGCTGTTTAGACTCTGGATCGCTGGCTAGTAACCGTCGGGAGATCTGTGTGGCGTCTGTTGCTGATGGACACCTCGCCTTGAGATCACAGCGGGGCTTTAATCTCCGAGGGGCTTTACGCTCTCAGCGGGTCCTCGGTGTGTTAGTCACACCGACGTGCACGGGGTCGTCTTTTATTCCCGTAACACTTCACAGCCGTACATATTTATCCTCAGTCACCTAAACTGCACACCGCTGTACTAAATCACGTTCCTATCACCACTGAAGGGGTTTTTAAATGACTAAAGAGGGCCAAGTCCATCATTCATGACGACTGCGTTAGGGGTTTAAACGTCGGCCGGATTTACTGTCGCGTAGTGGCCGCCACTTCTTCCTCGACGTAGTGTAGAACGCACGTCCCGATCGCATCCAAGACTACGACTTTCCCACGAGAGCAACTTTTATTGATTTCTTTATTTCCCGATTCGCTCCGGAAGGATTTGAAGGAAAACCTGAGCTTTTCGAAGGAATTGTATTCACAGCTTGTGAATATAATCATAATTCAACATCTGTACTGTAGGCACACAAAGTCCATAAAGGATTTCAGGTTTTTTGTTTTGTTTTTTTTTGTGTGTGTGTGTGTGTGTGTGTGTGTGTGTGTGTGTGTGTGTGTGTGTGTGTGTGTGAGATCGTTGCAGCCAAAATCGCTCAATTTTTGTCGTGGCTTGTTTCAAACTTGTGGCGTTTTCTTTGCGTTGAACTTCAGTCCTGCGGAATGGTTTTGCACGGGATGTTCTTCAGTAAAGGGGACGTTTTGGCCGCGCTCACGTTCGACGCACGTGAAACGAAGAGGGTTTTGTCTGAAAGTCTGCGGAAAATCTGCTGTAAGTTGGGAAAACTGCGAGCTCCTCCGAATATCGCGGAGTTCGCGCGATTTTGCGCCGGGCGATGGGGAGATCCTGGAGGGGACTGACGGTTACTTGGGTATAAAATCTACCGTGCACACCTAGTAAAGAGAGTTCCGCAAGGGTTTGAGATGGTTAACCGTTCTTAGGCTCTTAGAGGTTCTAGCTGGAGGCTCATGTGAACGAGAACCTCTCCGCTGTAGGGTTCTACCTGGAACACCGGAGCGCTCGGAGCACTCGTCAGTACGCGCGTTTATCGGCTCGGTCAGTGGGTGATGTCACGTAATGGTTATTTCAACATTTTATTTGAAACCCTGTCTGATTCGTTGTTGTCGTAAGCCTGCCTCTGTTTGCGCTTCTCCCCCGATACTTCAGATCCCGCGGATGTGCAGGTGGAGCCGAATGAATGCACAGGAGCGTTAGGCGACGCCTCCCTCCAGGTAGGTCTGAAATAATACACCGCTTTGATTCTGTTCAGTTTGAACCTAACGAAATGAAACATTAATCTGTTTTAACCTTACAGCGAGCTCCAAACACACAAACCAAACATCAGTCAGGTATGTATAATGTTATCTCACACACACACACACACACACACACACACACACACACACACACACACAGAGACTGGGATCGGAATTATTTATTTATCTAAATGTTTTTTTAGTTCCCTCGAGCTTTAAATCACGAGGCGTTGTTCCTCCTTGTCATGTCGGTGTTAATAAGCGCACCGGTGTGATTTTATAATGGGTATCATTTTTTAAAAATGGTTTCTGTATTGCTCGCTTTACCAGGAAGAGGGCAGGAGAACGGGAAGCACTCGGACACGGGGACCGTCAGCAAAGCAGACGCCAGAACGGGGTCCGAGACACTTTCACAGATGAGTGAGTGGGTCCGACGCATTCACGCGCGAGCCGTACGTCGGTGCCGGGAAGCCGCGGGTTCACCAGCGGAATACGTCTAGGTCCTGTCGGTCGTCACGGAGCGACGCGTTCGAGCGCGGTCTCCACCCGCAGTTGCCTTGGAATCCAGATACAGCGCTTTTTCTGCGTGGTCTGTTTTAACAAACGAGACGATAAAAGTCCTGGATACAGTTACTCGAATAGGAAGTAGGAAAATCTAAAAACTAGGATGTTATTTCTGCAGATGAGATGTCTTGGGGTGTCCAGGATTGTGTGTGTTTGAGTAGAAGATAGAAATGAGGGTTATCAGCATTTAGGTTGCGTGAAGAATTAGCGAGATGTCCGGCTGAAATGGGATTAGTAATTATGACCGGACGGAGGACGGGAGCTGAGGAACGATCACAGAGTTCTCTCTCTGCTCCCTTGAAGTAGTGGTCTTTCCTCCAGGGGGAAAAAAACCCACCCAATAACTTCCGTACTTTTCTCAGCTGACTTTACTTTTGCTGAGGTGTTCCTCCTTCAGCAGATTGAGGACGATAATCAGTGGCACTTTTGAGATCTAGCAATCAGCAGCTCATTTAAGCTTCAAAATGATGAAAAGCACCAGCATCAGAATGAATATTAGTCGTGAACTGTACCCAAGGGGCCGGGTCGCTGTGTGTTTTAACACACGTAGAGAGATTTTATTTGTTTACTTTTATTACATGCAAAAGCTTGCACAATGAGCAAGGACGTCTCCTAAATCTCTCACCACGGTTCCCTTTCTGTGCTTTTGCTCTTCTTTCCTCAGGATTTGGCAACCGCTGCACACAACCCAAAGGCCCGAGAAACCCTCCATCCGAGTGGACATGATCGAGGGCCTGCAGCAGTTTGACCCTAAACGCACCATCACGTACACACAGACGTAACATCACCGCTCCCCCGTCCTCTACGCGTTCTCGGAGAAAGAGGTCCAGAGCCTGAATCTCTCGGCACCACGCACGCTTCGTTTCCAACAAAACAATCGGTCAGGATAGGACCATTCAGATAATCTTCCATGCTGCGGTCGCACTCGCCCGGTGCTCGACCGCCGTGGGCTCGCTGCAACGGTGCTACCTTTCCTCCTCGCCGGGACCACAATCTGTTTCTATTTCCCTCTAGCAAAAAACGACGCGGGATTGGACGGCCCCAAACGTACAACGCATTGCTGTCCTGGAACTCCGTCATCTCTTTTCTATACAGTTTGTGACTTCTATGACAATTCAATACGATATATACACACACACACACACACCCCCACACACCCCCACAGGGACCGAGAACTACTGTCTGTTTGTTTCTTCATTTATATTTTGCTTTTTTCCTCCCTCGCTAACTCCTTGATAGTCCTATATGCATCGTTTTATAGGTGTACAGAATGTGTTATTGCTAAATATTCTTAATAACAGAAGATGTAAGAAGTCTGTGCATGATGCCCCCATGTACTGTGACCTGTAAATTATTTGCTCCTGTTATCACAATCCCCCCTGCCCCTCCCCCTCCCACTCCCCTTTTTTCCTTTTCAGTGTTTATAGTTTGTTTTCCAAAGGTTAGCTGTTTTATTGGCTATTTCCTGAGATCTCATGGGCTCAAGATTGTAATAATGCTTTTTGTAAATTGTATTCCAAAGGTTATTTTTGTATATTCTCTTTTTATTTCTTCCTCCTACCCCCCCCCCCCCCCCATTAACCCCGTATCACTGGCCTCCGAGCCTCACTGTGCCTTTTTGCATGCCCTTCCTGTCGTGTGTGTGTGTGTGTGTGTGTGTGTGTGTGTGTGTGTGTGTGTGTGTGTGAGAGAGTGTGAGAGAGAGAGAGACTGAGACTGTGTGTGTGTGTGATTGAAAGAGGGATTTACAGCATCGCATTCGCGCCTCTGGGATCTTTCTCAACAACCCTGTTAATATGTTGCATAAACCAATCAACTTCTCAGTAAAAAAAAAAAAAAAAAAGACATGAAGAGGAATGTACTGCTTTGGCTCGTCTTATTTGTCAGTAATAACCGGTGGGTGTAAAAACGACATGGCTTTAAAAAAACAAAGTGTTTATTAGCCCCACTGTGAAATCGAATTTCTCTCAAACACACCGCGCCGGTATAGAGCCGATCGGAACACATCAGCACCTGTGGGAAGCGTGTGATGAGTGTTGGATAAGAACAGTGTGTACAGGAGAACTGAATGGTGTAATTGTGCAAACCTGAGCAGAAAGAACTGTGGAACTGGGATTTTTTTTTTTCTCACTATTATAAACAATGCACTGCTTTCCGAACTTGTGTGTGTGTGTGTGTCTATGTAAAGTGTTAATTATGTACAGTAGCCTCGGTTCTACCGATTTACTCGGATTTAGATGCCAAGCTCAGTAGATTTCATAGTTTCAAGTGTTGTATACCAGTGTCCTCTGGAGTTATTAGCACTCTTAGTAAAATAATAATGTGCGAAAGTGAGCATGTAAAGAAAAAACAGCTGTAAATATAGCTGTGTGAGGCAAACTGTGGGGTCCAAGCTTGAGCATCATCATCTGTGCAGTAGCAATATTGTGAGTATGTGGGGAAAATCCTAGGGCTAGTTCACGAAAGTAGAATTCGTTTGCAGGAAAAAGAACTTCTTTTGCATGTACGATTCACGGTTCATGACGTATGGGCCAAAAAGTAAAACCCTGCTCCATGATTGGTCCAATCTGGCCAATCTCGCTTGCCGGAGTAGCAGGACAGAGTACCATCTAATCAACAGGTTTCATGTCTCTGATTTACAGTTTGGTCTGTGTGATTTGTTTAGGGAAGAAAAACCCAAACAAAAACAATAGGGTTCCAAGACCTTTGGTACTCGGACCCCTAATTAGGCTCCGCCTTCATAGAATTGATCGACATGTGGCAATATTGTTTCCAAATTATTATTATTTTTTTTAATCATCATTGAGGTTGACACTTTCCTGAGTAGTTTGGTACCAACTGTGTGAAGGTCTAAATAAAAATGTTTGTTTTTAAAAAAAAAATTAGAGTACAAATATTCAATTTCAGTCAAACTAGTTAAAACTCCAAAACAATACTTGTGTATAGTAACAAACTTCCCCTCGCTTTACTCCCCTATTCTCCTGATTTGTTCATTGACTTGCAGATGAAAGATCTGATCTCTCTCTCGCTTGTTTGGACCCTTAACCTCTACCCTGTCATGCTTTTGTAGGTTGTTTGGCTGGCACATCTGCACTTTATTTTAATTCCCTCGACGTCCTCCGTTCAGTCTCGCTTTTGACGTGTTTATTTGTATAGAATTTTGTTTAGAATCGTTTTAAAAAGTACGTGTGCGCGATTGTAAGCTAGCTAAGGCAGAGCTCGAATCTGCCCTTCCACATATTCTCATTGCCTGGGATTGAACTCTACTTCTTCAGAAGGTCCTTTGCTGCTGTTCTACACACACACTACTGCTCCATAATCTACAGTAGCATTGGCTTTGCTAGTGCA
>NC_030429.2:1262500-1315000 GCF_001660625.3 Ictalurus punctatus
ACAGATGAGAAAACAATCATGATTTTATTTTTTATATTTCCTCATCCCTCCAAATTTAACTTCTGGTTATGTCACCTCCAGCGCAGCACAGCACACCACGTGCTTCTGGAACGTTTTAGACGCGAGTGTGACTCGAGTCGAGAGTCGATGCAGCGTCTACCAGGAGATTTTAGAGCACTTCATGCTTCCGTCTGCTGACGAGCTTTATGGAGGTGCTGATTTCCTTCTCCAGCAGGACTCTGCACCTGCCCACAGCGCCAAAACTTCTAGTAACTGGTTTGTGATCTTGGTGTTACCGTGCTCGATCGTCCAGCCGACTCGCCTGACCCGAACCCCATAGAGAGTCTACGAGAGACACCAGACCCGACAATACAGACGAGCTGAACGCCGCTATCAAAGCGACCTGGACCTCCAGAACACCTCAGCAGCGCCACAGGCTGATCGCCTCCACGCCACGCCGCACTGATGCAGTCATTCCTGCACAAGGATTAAAACCCCGACCGAGTATCAGCGCATAAATGAACACACTGTTCACAAGGTCCACATTTCTGTATTATAAATTCTTCATTCGAATATTTTGAGATAATGTCCGCTTGATGTCCGTGAGCTGTAACCCGTAATCATCGAGATTAAAACGAAACAAAGACTCGGATTATTTCACTTTATGTCATGAATCTAGAAAATCTGAGTCACACTTTCTGAATGAAATGAAGGGGGGGAGCTATTCAACAATCTTCCAGTTTTTTGAGATGCGCCTGTCTGAGCAGGCGTCGGGTATTTCTGTCAGTCGTTCTGTTCTCCTGTGGAGTCCGTGCAGGAAAATTGAACATCATATTGGCCATCAGAGTCCCTGTAAATGTAAGGAGCTCCTTTTCGTTCTAACTCGCCGTACAGCGATCAGATTTCGTCCTGTCCGACCGGAGACACGTGTACACGCGTGTGGTTAAAATCTTATCAGGACACAGTGCGGATACAGGTCGCACGAAATGACGCCATGTAAATGGGGTCTTTTTTTCTTTTTTTTTTTAATGTTTTGGTGGCCCGAACTTCTGTATTCAGCAGAGCTTATAAAAAAATACACGCCATTGTGAGACGGCGAGAGAGGAAACTTGGATACGAATCGAATGAATGCGTCACGCCTGACTGGCGTGGTGCCGGGACAATAGCCGTCTGACCGGTCATGTGGACGTGTGAGAATGACGCTGTATTAGAAGGAATATTTAACTGACCGAACATCTCGAGGACGGTTTCGATCCTGCTTCCTCATACCCTCTGAACTGTGTGTGAGTGTGTGTGTGTGTGAGTGTGTGAGTGTGTGTGTGTGTGTGTGTGTGTGTGTGTGTGCGCGTCTCGGCATGGCCTCTGTGTTACAGTATGTTCCCACACACACGCTGTGTAAAGACTGGCTCTGAACAACACATGATCAATAATTTACACTGGAGACCTGGAGGCTTCTACAGTGTCTGTGCAGAAACAAAGACGATCGAGAGAGAGAGAGAGAGAGAGAGAGAGAGAGAGGCCTTCACTGACAGGAAGTCGTGCACGACAAGTCACTACAGTTACTAATAATATAATCCAGCTCTGAAACTGTTACTGAAGCTAGAGATGACACGTTTTCATTTCTGATCTGATACCTTGAGGATCTTCTGCTCGCGATACTCATCCCGTATTCTCGTCTTTAATCGCTTTAGGAAAGGTTCGAAATGTTGTTGTTTTTTAAACTCTGTGTGAAAGAGTTCGACTGTGAATTCCTTCAGTCACTTGTACTGTAAATATAATAACCATAAAGTATAACTTTGATTAAAAAATACGTTTCTTTTCCGAATCCAATTCCAGTGCCGTTTGTTCTAGGATCCGATATCCAGCATGGTTTCTCTCTGACGTCCGATCCGCCATTTTTACTATTTTAATTGTTTTTTCCTGTTATCAGTGCGATCTCTCTCTCTCTCTCTCTCTCTCTCTCTCTCTCTCTCTCTCTCTCTCTCTCTCTCTCTCTCTCTCTAACCAGACAGCTTTATCTGAAGCATGTGACTGTCATTTACGGATGTTCCCTCCAGAATTATCGGCACCCTTCCTGAAAATGAACCATTATATTAAAACGATAACGCAGGCACACTTTCATGTATAGTATCTCAAACACAAAAAGTAATAGCTCCCACCGTACTAAAAAAAACAACAGCAAATGATCCCTTCAGATGAATAGAATTTTTGGCACCTGCCCTAGAGTCTACCTGTAATGACCGACAATCCTTCTGAAGCAGGATTACTTGGTCACCTTGTGCTACCTCCTTGTGGCAGGTGTGTGTGTGTGTGTGTGTGTGTGTGTGTGTGTGTGTTCTGTGAACGCTCAGACTAAAGAACTGTACAGGCTGTTTTATTTGACGGATTTGTGAATGTGCCCTGAGTTTGAGATGAAACGCCGACGTGGCCTGTGGTGTAGGAACACGTCGTGCACACTTGTACGTGTGTGAGAGGAAGCTGCAGCTGTGGAGCAGGATGCTTATCTCGTCCGCCGTGCTGAGCAGAGCAACTTCTGTGGAATTTACACTATAAACATCTCCAAGCGCATCGTTTAAGAGTGTCACGTGTTCGGCCTTTTTGCGATCAGTCACCGTACGAGGCGATCCCGACGAGATCACGGCAGAATTCTGTGACGGGGACACGGTGTTCTCCGTGTCAGTTTATACGATGAAGATCCTACGATTAAAGGAAATTCTGTCATACTGGCTGCACAGGAAAGCACATTTCATAATGGTTCTTGCATGTTAATTAGCTGGTTACACACCTGAAGCTGTAATCTATCCTTTATTTCTTTTGTCCGGTTTTGTCCTGTTGGGATGGAACTGTTCTTTTAAAACCCAAATGTTTTATTTACATTTTTCTATCCCCTCTACCTCTACAGTCCATTTTAAATGTCTCCGCCTATAACTCCAGTGATTGCAGCAGTGGTAGCTTTGGCCTTACATGCAACACTCCAAAGTCCAAACACCAAAGACCACCTGTGTGAGGTTGTGACACCAGCAAACAGCTTCCGCTTCATTTTCTTCTTCTTTTAAAATGAAGCATTGTATGTTTATCAGCAGTGGTAGTACGCATGTTTTCATGCTTGTGTTTACTGCTAACAAAATGATATGGGGTTATAACGGGTGTTAGTGGTTCTGTCATAATCATACTCCACGCTAGGTTTTAAGCTGCAAGCTCTACAGTAGCTATGACTCAAGGACATGGACTTAACTCTTCATCCCTTTTCTTACAGCTTGTAAATAATTCACAACTGCATTCCTTACACACTCATCTGCTTCTTGTACAGAAGTGTATTATTATTATTATTATTATTATTATTATTATTATTATTATTATTATTATTATTGCAGTTGTAGTAGTGTGAACATTTCATCTCTGTGTAAGTTCGTCACCGTGGTGTCTCTCTCTCTCTCTCTCTCTCTCTCTCTCTCTCTCTCTCTCTCTCTCTCTCTCTCTCTCTCTCTAGGTTTGCTAAGAACCTATCCCCAGATAAGATCAACCTGAGCACGTTGAAGGGGGAGGGTCAGCTGACCAATCTGGAGCTGGATGAGGAGGTGCTGCAGAACATGCTGGATCTGCCCACGTGGCTGGCCATCAACAAGGTCTTCTGCAACAAGGCCACGATCCGGGTGAGAAGTAGCTCCACTGCACTTACTGTATCGCCCCATGTCGGCCTCATATCGGCACGGCCTATAGCCCCGTGTCAGCACGGTGTCAGCACGGTGTATATAGCCCCATATCAACACAGTGTCAGCACAGTGTATTGAGACCCATATCAGCACGGTGTCAGCACAGTGTATATAGCCCCATATCAACACGGTGTAAGCACAGTGTATAGAGCCCCATATCAACACGGTGTAAGCACAGTGTATAGAGCCCCATATCAACACAGTGTATAGAGCCCCATATCAACACAGTGTCCGCACAGTGTATAGAGCCCCATATCAGCACGGTGTCAGCACAGTGTATAGAGCCCCATATCAACACAGTGTCCGCACAGTGTATATAGCCCCATATCAACACGGTGTCAGCACAGTGTATATGACCCCATATCAACACCGTGTATACACTGTATCAACCTATATACACTGTATCAGCACAGTGTATATAGCCCCATATCAGCACGGTGTCAGCACAGTGTATATAGCCCCATATCAGCACAGTGTCAGCACAGTGTATATGACCCCATATCAACACCGTGTCCCATATAAGATCCCCATATCAGCACAGTGTCAGCACAGTGTATAGAGCCCCATATCAACACAGTGTCAGCACAGTGTATAGAGCCCCATATCAACACAGTGTATATAGCCCCATATCAGCACGGTGTCAGCACAGTGTATAGAGCCCCATATCAACACAGTGTCAGCACAGTGTATAAGATCCCCATATCAGCACAGTGTCAGCACAGTGTATAGAGCCCCATATCAACACAGTGTCAGCACAGTGTATAGAGCCCCATATCAGCACAGTGTATAGAGCCCCATATCAGCACAGTGTATAGAGCCCCATATCAGCACAGTGTATAGAGCCCCATATCAGCACAGTGTATAGAGCCCCATATCAACACAGTGTATAGAGCCCCATATCAGCACGGTGTCAGCACAGTGTATAGAGCCCTATTTCAACACAGTGTCAGCACAGTGTATAGAGCCCTATTTCAACACAGTGTCAGCACAGTGTATAGAGCCCATATCAGCACGGTGTCAGCACAGTGTATATAGCCCCATATCAGCACAGTGTATAGAGCCCCATATCAGCACAGTGTCAGCACGGTGTATATAGCCCCATATCAACATGATGTCAGAACAGTGTATAGAGACCCATGTCAGCACAGTGTATATAGCCCCATATCAGCACGGTGTCAGCACAGTGTATAGAGCCCCATATCAACACACTGTCAGCACAGTGTATAGAGCCCCATATCAGCACAGTGTCAGCACAGTGTATATAGCCCCATATCAGTACAGTGTATATAGCCCCATATCAGCACAGTGTCAGCACAGTGTATAGAGCCCCATATCAGCACAGTGTATATAGCCCCATATCAGCACAGTGTATATAGCCCCATATCAACACGGTGTCAGCACAGTGTATATAGCCCCATATCAGCACAGTGTCAGCACAGTGTATAGAGCCCCATATCAGCACAGTGTATAGAGCCCCATATCAGCACAGTGTATAGAGCCCCATATCAGCACAGTGTATATAGCCCCATATCAACACGGTGTCAGCACAGTGTATAGAGCCCCATATCAACACAGTGTATAGAGCCCCATATCAGCACGGTGTCAGCACAGTGTATAGAGCCCATATCAGCACGGTGTCAGCACAGTGTATAGAGCCCCATATCAGCACAGTGTCAGCACGGTGTATATAGCCCCATATCAACATGATGTCAGAACAGTGTATAGAGACCCATGTCAGCACAGTGTATATAGCCCCATATCAGCACAGTGTCAGCACAGTGTATAGAGCCCCATATCAACACACTGTCAGCACAGTGTATAGAGCCCCATATCAGCACAGTGTCAGCACAGTGTATAGAGCCCCATATCAGCACAGTGTATATAGCCCCATATCAGCACGGTGTCAGCACAGTGTATATAGCCCCATATCAACACAGTGTCAGCACAGTGTATAGAGCCCCATATCAGCACAGTGTCAGCACAGTGTATAGAGCCCCATATAAGCACAGTGTCAGCACAGTGTATAGAGCCCCATATCAGCACTGTGTCAGCACAGTGTATAGAGCCCCATATCAGCACAGTGTCAGCACAGTGTATAGAGCCCCATATCAGCACAGTGTATAGAGCCCCATATCAGCACAGTGTCAGCACAGTGTATAGAGCCCCATATCAGCACAGTGTATATAGCCCCATATCAGCACGGTGTCAGCACAGTGTATAGAGCCCCATATCAACACAGTGTCAGCACAGTGTATAGAGCCCCATGTCAGCACAGTGTATATAGCCCCATATCAACATGATGTCAGCACAGTGTATAGAGACCCATGTCAACACAGTGTATATAGCCCCATATCAGCACGGTGTCAGCACAGTGTATAGAGCCCCATATCAACACAGTGTATAGAGCCCCATATCAGCACGGTGTCAGCACAGTGTATAGAGCCCCATATCAACACAGTGTATAGAGCCCCATATCAACACAGTGTAAGCATGGTGTTTAGAGCCCCATATCAACATGGTGTCGGCACACTATATATAGCCCCATATCAGCACAGTGTCAGCACAGTGTATAGAGCCCCATATCATCACCGTGTCAGCACAGTGTATATAGCCCCATATCAACACAGTGTATAGAGCCCCATATCAACACGGTGTCAGCACAGTGTATATAGCCCCATATCAACACAGTGTATATAGCCCTGTGTCAGCACGGTGTCAGCACAGTGTATAGAACCCCATATCAACACAGTGTCAGCACAGTGTATAGAGCCCCATATCAACATGGTGTCGGCACACTATATATAGCCCCATATCAGCACAGTGTCAGCACAGTGTATAGAGCCCCATATCAGCACAGTGTATAGAGCCCCATATCAGCACAGTGTCAGTACAGTGTATAGAGCCCCATATCAGCACAGTGTCAGCACAGTGTATAGGGCCCCGTATCAACACGGTGTCAGCACAGTGTATAGGGCCCCGTATCAACACGGTGTCAGCACAGTGTATAGAGCCCCATATCAACACAGTGTCAGCACAGTGTATAGAGCCCCATATCAGCAGTGTGTCAGCACAGTGTATAGAGCCCCATATCAGCACAGTGTATAGAGCCCCATATCAACATGGTGTCAGCACAGTGTATATAGCCCCATATCAACATGGTGTCAGCACAGTGTATAGAGCCCCATATCAACATGGTGTCAGCACAGTGTATAGAGCCCCATATCAGCACAGTGTCAGCACAGTGTATAGAGCCCCATATCAGCACAGTGTCAGCACAGTGTATAGAGCCCCATATAAGCACAGTGTCAGCACAGTGTATAGAGCCCCATATCAGCACAGTGTCAGCACAGTGTATAGAGCCCCATATCAGCACAGTGTCAGCACAGTGTATAGAGCCCCATATCAGCACAGTGTATAGAGCCCCATATCAGCACAGTGTCAGCACAGTGTATAGAGCCCCATATCAGCACAGTGTATATAGCCCCATATCAGCACGGTGTCAGCACAGTGTATAGAGCCCCATATCAACACAGTGTCAGCACAGTGTATAGAGCCCCATGTCAGCACAGTGTATATAGCCCCATATCAACATGATGTCAGCACAGTGTATAGAGACCCATGTCAACACAGTGTATATAGCCCCATATCAGCACGGTGTCAGCACAGTGTATAGAGCCCCATATCAACACACTGTCAGCACAGTGTATAGAGCCCCGTATCAGCACAGTGTCAGCACAGTGTATAGAGCCCCATATCAGCACAGTGTATATAGCCCCATATCAACACAGTGTATAGAGCCCCATATCAACACGGTGTCAGCACAGTGTATATAGCCCCATATCAACACAGTGTATATAGCCCCGTATCAGCACGGTGTCAGCACAGTGTATAGAACCCCATATCAGCACAGTGTATATAGCCCCGTATCAGCACGGTGTCAGCACGGTGTCAGCACAGTGTATAGAGCCCCATATCAGCACAGTGTATAGAGCCCCATATCAGCACAGTGTATAGAGCCCCATATCAGCACAGTGTATATAGCCCCATATCAACACGGTGTCAGCACAGTGTATAGAGCCCCATATCAACACAGTGTATAGAGCCCCATATCAGCACGGTGTCAGCACAGTGTATAGAGCCCATATCAGCACGGTGTCAGCACAGTGTATAGAGCCCCATATCAGCACAGTGTCAGCACGGTGTATATAGCCCCATATCAACATGATGTCAGAACAGTGTATAGAGACCCATGTCAGCACAGTGTATATAGCCCCATATCAGCACAGTGTCAGCACAGTGTATAGAGCCCCATATCAACACACTGTCAGCACAGTGTATAGAGCCCCATATCAGCACAGTGTCAGCACAGTGTATAGAGCCCCATATCAGCACAGTGTATATAGCCCCATATCAGCACGGTGTCAGCACAGTGTATATAGCCCCATATCAACACAGTGTCAGCACAGTGTATAGAGCCCCATATCAGCACAGTGTCAGCACAGTGTATAGAGCCCCATATCAGCACAGTGTCAGCACAGTGTATAGAGCCCCATATAAGCACAGTGTCAGCACAGTGTATAGAGCCCCATATCAGCACTGTGTCAGCACAGTGTATAGAGCCCCATATCAGCACAGTGTCAGCACAGTGTATAGAGCCCCATATCAGCACAGTGTATAGAGCCCCATATCAGCACAGTGTCAGCACAGTGTATAGAGCCCCATATCAGCACAGTGTATATAGCCCCATATCAGCACGGTGTCAGCACAGTGTATAGAGCCCCATATCAACACAGTGTCAGCACAGTGTATAGAGCCCCATGTCAGCACAGTGTATATAGCCCCATATCAACATGATGTCAGCACAGTGTATAGAGACCCATGTCAACACAGTGTATATAGCCCCATATCAGCACGGTGTCAGCACAGTGTATAGAGCCCCATATCAACACAGTGTATAGAGCCCCATATCAGCACGGTGTCAGCACAGTGTATAGAGCCCCATATCAACACAGTGTATAGAGCCCCATATCAACACAGTGTAAGCATGGTGTTTAGAGCCCCATATCAACATGGTGTCGGCACACTATATATAGCCCCATATCAGCACAGTGTCAGCACAGTGTATAGAGCCCCATATCATCACCGTGTCAGCACAGTGTATATAGCCCCATATCAACACAGTGTATAGAGCCCCATATCAACACGGTGTCAGCACAGTGTATATAGCCCCATATCAACACAGTGTATATAGCCCTGTGTCAGCACGGTGTCAGCACAGTGTATAGAACCCCATATCAACACAGTGTCAGCACAGTGTATAGAGCCCCATATCAACATGGTGTCGGCACACTATATATAGCCCCATATCAGCACAGTGTCAGCACAGTGTATAGAGCCCCATATCAGCACAGTGTATAGAGCCCCATATCAGCACAGTGTCAGTACAGTGTATAGAGCCCCATATCAGCACAGTGTCAGCACAGTGTATAGGGCCCCGTATCAACACGGTGTCAGCACAGTGTATAGGGCCCCGTATCAACACGGTGTCAGCACAGTGTATAGAGCCCCATATCAACACAGTGTCAGCACAGTGTATAGAGCCCCATATCAGCAGTGTGTCAGCACAGTGTATAGAGCCCCATATCAGCACAGTGTATAGAGCCCCATATCAACATGGTGTCAGCACAGTGTATATAGCCCCATATCAACATGGTGTCAGCACAGTGTATAGAGCCCCATATCAACATGGTGTCAGCACAGTGTATAGAGCCCCATATCAGCACAGTGTCAGCACAGTGTATAGAGCCCCATATCAGCACAGTGTCAGCACAGTGTATAGAGCCCCATATAAGCACAGTGTCAGCACAGTGTATAGAGCCCCATATCAGCACAGTGTCAGCACAGTGTATAGAGCCCCATATCAGCACAGTGTCAGCACAGTGTATAGAGCCCCATATCAGCACAGTGTATAGAGCCCCATATCAGCACAGTGTCAGCACAGTGTATAGAGCCCCATATCAGCACAGTGTATATAGCCCCATATCAGCACGGTGTCAGCACAGTGTATAGAGCCCCATATCAACACAGTGTCAGCACAGTGTATAGAGCCCCATGTCAGCACAGTGTATATAGCCCCATATCAACATGATGTCAGCACAGTGTATAGAGACCCATGTCAACACAGTGTATATAGCCCCATATCAGCACGGTGTCAGCACAGTGTATAGAGCCCCATATCAACACACTGTCAGCACAGTGTATAGAGCCCCGTATCAGCACAGTGTCAGCACAGTGTATAGAGCCCCATATCAGCACAGTGTATATAGCCCCATATCAACACAGTGTATAGAGCCCCATATCAACACGGTGTCAGCACAGTGTATATAGCCCCATATCAACACAGTGTATATAGCCCCGTATCAGCACGGTGTCAGCACAGTGTATAGAACCCCATATCAGCACAGTGTATATAGCCCCGTATCAGCACGGTGTCAGCACGGTGTCAGCACAGTGTATAGAGCCCCATATCAACACAGTGTCAGCACAGTATATAGAGCCCCATATCAGCACAGTGTCAGCACAGTTTATATGACCCCATATCATCACCGTGTCCGCACAGCGTATAGAGCCCCATATCAACACAGTGTATATAGCCCCATATCAACACGGTGTCAGCACAGTGTATAGAGCCCCATATCAACACAGTGTATATAGCCCCATATCAGCACAGTGTCAGCACAGTGTATAGAGCCCCATATCAACACAGTGTATATAGCCCCATATCAGCACGGTGTCAGCACAGTGTATAGAGCCCCATATCAACACAGTGTCAGCACAGTGTATAGAGCCCCATATCAACACAGTGTATATAGCCCTATATCAGCACAGTGTCAACACAGTGTATATAACCCCATATCAGCATGCTGTCAGCACAGTGTATAGAGCCCCATATCAACATAGTGTCAGCACAGTGTATAGAGCCCCATATCAGCACGGTGTCAGCACAGTGTATATAGCCCCATATCAGCACAGTGTATAGAGCCCCATATCAGCACAGTGTCAGCACAGTGTATAGATTCCCATATCAGCACAGTGTATAGAGCCCCATATCAACACAGTGTATATAGCCCCATATCAACACGGTGTCAGCACAGTGTATAGAGCCCCATATCATCACAGTGTATAGAGCCCCATATCAACATGGTGTCAGCACAGTGTATAGAGCCCCATATCAACACAGTGTCAGCACAGTATATATAGCCCCATATCAGCACGGTGTCAGCACAGTGTATAGAGCCCCATATCAACATGGTGTCTGCATACTATATATAGCCCCAAATCAGCACAGTGTCAGCACAGTGTATATGACCCCATATCAACACAGTGTCGGCACACTATATATAGCCCCATATCAACACGATCAACACGGTGTCAGCACAGTGTATATAGCCCCATATCAACAGTGTCAGCACAGTATATAGCTCTATATCAGCACAGTGTCAGCAGGGTGTATAGAGCCCCATATCAACACGGTGTCAGCACAGTGTATAGAGCCCCATATCAACATGGTGTCGGCACACTATATATAGCCCCTTATCAGCACAGTGTCAGCAGGGTGTATATAGCCCCTTATCAGCACGGTGTCAGCACAGTGTATAGAGCCCCATATCAGCACAGTGTCAGCACAGTGTATAGAGCCCCATATCAGCACAGTGTCAGCACAGTGTATAGAGCCTCATATCAGCACGGTGTCAGCACAGTGTATATAGCCCCATGTCAACAGAGTGTCGGCACACTATATATAGCCCCATATCTACACGATCAACACTGTGTCAGCACAGTGTATATAGCCCCATATTAACAATGTCAGCGCAGTGTATATAACCCCATATCAACACAGTGTCAGCAGGGTGTATATAGCCCCATATCAGCACAGTGTCAGCACAGTGTGTAGAGCCCCATATCAACACGGTGTCAGCACAGTGTATATATCCCTATATTAACATGGTGTCAGCTGTGTCAGCACAATGTATAATGCCCCATATTAGCACGGTGTCAGCGCAGTGTATAACACAGTTTCACAGACACAGTATCAGCACTTTATCAGCCCTATTTCCAGCCCATATCAGCAACCGTATCGTCTTCATGTCAGCACTGTATCATCCTTAAATCGTCCCTCATATCAGCACTGAATTATACTGGCTGTGTGCAGTACTCAAAACTGATGTAGCATTTTATTCCTTTCCTATTTTTCCTTATTCTTTCATTCTTTTTTTCTTTTCCACTTCTATCTTTTTCTGTTTCATTGTATAATAAATCTTCAACAGTGTGGGTGTGTGTGGGCGGGTGTGTGTAGGTGTGTGCCTGGTGTCTGTCTCTTCTGTTGTTAAGGTGATTTCCTTTCAGAGGACACATTTTAGCAAAAACTCAAGTCAAATATGAAGTCCTCTAAAATTCTGTGTTTTCAGTCATCTTGTCACTCGTCTGTATGAGCATTGCTTAAACAAAGCCACCAAACAGCTGTAACGTTACTCAGATAGCAAGAATATTGTGAAGGGATAATAAGTGTAGTGTGTACACACACACACACACACACACACACACACACACACACACACACACACACACACACACACACACACTGACGCAGTGAGTCACACCAGGGTTTGGCGTGGTATTAAGGCCCAGTTAGTGTGTAGCTGTGGTATTAAGCCCTGAATCATGAGCAGGTTTTTTCCCCTCCTACAGCAAAGGTGCTGGACCAGTTTGGTGTGGTTACATTCCCAAACACACCAGCTTGTTAGCTGTGTTAAAACACACAGAGTGTGTGTTTAAAGATGATGTTCTTATCTTCTTAATCCTAAGAATAAACCAGAATGAATGCCTGTGCACATCTTATATTTTTTTCTGCCAGGTACTGATTCAGCCAGGTTTGTTTGGTATTCAACACAAACCCTATAAAAAAATTTAAAAAAAGAAACATGGTGTAGAAAGAAAAAGAACTCCACAAACAGACTCTCGATCAACATCTGCTGATGTTGGACTCCAGATGTGGTGTAGATTGGTGCTGAGATTTCACACAGAAGGCAAAGCCACAGTTGTATGAGAAGTTTTCTTAGTTTGTTGTGTTTGATTTTAAATGGTTAAATTAAGTAAGTGTGTGTGTGTGTGTGTGTGTGTGTGTGTGTGTGTGTGTGTGTGTGTGTGTGTTTTCAACCAGATCCCATGGACCAAGCTGAAAACACATCCTATAGCCCTGGTAAGTGTTACCACTCACTTCACCTACTATACCTGGTGTCCTTTCTGTAGAGTAACGCTTCTTCTTCTTTTATTTTGTTTTATTCTTCTTATTTATTTATTATTTTTTTTAAACAAGACACACTTTTAAAAGTTCTGTAGTAAAGATAAAAGCTGCAGTTTGTATCTGGCCTATTTACACAGTACATACACTAAGCTTGAGATATTTTGTGAGGTCTTTAATTAATAATAATTAATAGGTTCAACTGTCTTTCAGTCACTGGACAAAGTTGTGATGGAAATGAGTACCTGTGATGAGCCACGCCCACCTAATGGACCCTCTCCTATTGCAACAGCCTCAGGTCAAAGGTCAGTATTGCTTCCTTCACACCTGAAGGATGTTCCTCATCTTTGGCTTTTATTTTCTTATGTGTGTGTGTGTGTGTGTGTGTGTGTGTGTGTGTGTGTATATTTATATATATATATATATATATATATATATATATCTTTTGCTCCTTTCCTCTGTTTCAGTGAGTATGGTTTTGCCGAGAAGGTAGTTGAGGGCATTTCTCTTTCTGTGAATTCCATCGTTATCCGGATCAGTGCCAAGGCCTTCAATGCATCGTTCGAGCTCTCGCAGCTGCAGGTCTACAGCGTAAACACCAGCTGGGTGACCGGCGACCTGCGCTACACGCGCATCCAGGACCCTGCCCGTGGAGAGGTGTACACCCGTTCAAATATAAACACATGGGAGTGCATGGAGGTGTGTGTGTGTACTCAGATTCAGTGTGTGTTGTGGTGTAGATCCTGACCTTTAAGGAGGTTAGCTGGCAGATGATCCGCATTGAGGCTGATGCCATCCAGAGCTCCGAACACGAGGTGCTCAGCGCCCCTATCCGTCTCATCACCAATCAGTCTAAGATCAGAGTCACGCTTAAGAGGAGGGTAAGAGCTTTCTCCCTGTTATTTTACACTCACTGTCCACTTTATTAGGAACACCTGTGCGTTCATGAGGTTATCTAATCAGCCAATCATGTGGCAGTGCGCAACGTGATAAAATCATGTGGATACAGGTCAAGAGCTTCAGTTAAAAAGACAGCAGTGGGTTACTGGGGGTGTTCATGCTTTCGCGTACATGTTGTATAAAGTCCAGGATGTGCAATGCAAAAGGTTGCCAGGCTTCAACAGTTGTAGGCTACATGCAACAAATGTATTTTTTGTCCAGGGATCTCTGCTTTATTTCCCAGCAAATCACACATAAAGCGGTGTCTGCTTCAATATACCCTGCGTTCTGTCTAGCACGCATTCCTTGCTGTGTTTTCTGATCAGATGAAGGACTGCCACGTTGTGGCGTCTAAACTGATCCTGATCTTGGACGACCTGCTGTGGGTGCTGACGGATTCGCAGCTCAAAGCCATGGTGCAGTACGCCAAGTCTCTGAGCGAGGCCATGGAGAAGTCAGCACTGCAGAGGAAGAGCATGGCTCCTGACTCTTCTCAGGTACGTGTTGTCCTTGTGTTCGTCTTCTCTCCTTGCACTTGCAGTGCTAATAGAAAATATCTTCTGTAAGAAAGTTACCGTGTGTGTGTGTGTGTGTGTGTTAGGCAACCACAGCCCCCATCTCTGCACAGCAGGTACACACACAGCAGGCCTCAGCCGCAACGGACCCAAGTGCCTCTATGGCTCAACTCTTCAATGCCTTCAATGTGTGTGAAACCTCCCACCACCTGCAGATTACACACCTCGACTTGCACATCTGTGACGACATCCACGCCAAGGACAGAGGTACCGCACACCAGCAGAGCGAACGAAATGCATCCAATACTTTGTCCTCCAAATGTCTAGCAGGTCATAGCATCTCTCTCTCTCTCTCTCTCTCTCTCTCTCAGGGATTGGTAAGAGGATTCAAGGCGGGGCCATGCAGCTCTCGTTCAGTTCCATCACCGTAGACTACTATCCGTTCCACAGAGCAGGTATAAACGTATGAAACAGGCTTGTGCGTTGTAACGGTATTATCATCCCTACACCATATTACATTCCCACAGTATCCACTCATGTTTCTGAATAATGACACGTAGTAAACAGAAAGTGATTAAATACACTGTTTTTTTTTTTTTTTTTTTTTTTTTGGGGGGGGTTCTTATTTTTATTTATTTTTTTTTACTGGTTCTCTCAACAAAGAAAATGTTGCCATCTGATCATCTGATGACAACTGTGTATTTCTACAGCCTCACTTCAGGTCTAGACCATTAAATCGTTTAGCAGAATTTTTCAATGGAAGTTGGGGAAAATCGATATCACACAAGTCTAGCGTTAAAAAATATTTTTACAACAGTATCCTAACTGAGGATTCACCAGTAAGAAGTCGCTCTGATTGACTGATGAATTTTTCTTTCCGTAGGCGAGACCTGTCAGCACTGGATGCACTACAGTGACGCCACAAAGACCCGTGAAGGCTGGGTTCATTCACTGTTGGAAGAATATAGATCTAACATGGAAATGCTGAAAAATGTCATCAGCGGACAATCGCAGTGCTCCCCTCAACATGGTGAGATTTCCTGTCTCTCTGATTGGCTGTTGATTTTAAAAACTGCTTTCGAGGTCGCTGCTAAGTTAAATTCGTGTCATCCTTTTTCACCCGTCGGTTCATCATTGAGACCGTGGATCTCGTTTATCAAAGTGTGCTCAGAACAAGCCACCATTGTGCAGAAGGAAATTGGCATTCATCACACGTGTGTACAAACAGCTCTATGGAACGTTGATCAAGTCCAGACGTTATAAAATGCTCTGCTCACAGCCTCGTACGTTTACATAAAGAAACAACCCAAAACCCTAGACAAGATGTCTTCTGTTCAAACGTTTTCTGACCGAGATCAACTAGAACTGCGCTGGTCA
Source organism: Ictalurus punctatus (assembly GCF_001660625.3). Lineage (NCBI taxonomy): Eukaryota > Metazoa > Chordata > Actinopteri > Siluriformes > Ictaluridae > Ictalurus > Ictalurus punctatus. The sequence continues at coordinate 1,278,346 of NC_030429.2, forward strand.
AGCGACAGTGACTGATGAGCCACTCATCACTCTCGGAAAAAAGTTTCCTGCGGTCTTTAAAGACAAAGCTGCGTGAGCTAAACCTTCACGCACGACATTATTATAATCACTCTTTAGATCTGTATTTCGTATGATTTTGGTTTACAGTCCCCTCAGAAACTATTGGAACGGCAAGGCCAATTCCTTTTTTTTGTTATTATTTTTGCTGTAGAGTGATGACATTTGGGTTTGAGATCAAATGATGAATATGAGACGAGTTTAGAATTCCAGCGTTTATTTCCTGGTATTTATATATAGATATCACATTGTGTATCAGACCACCCAATTTGTAGGTGAGCAAAAATATTGGAACTTGTGACTGACAGGTGTTTCTTGTTACCCAGGTCTGTCTTGTTAGTGATTTGTTTAAGCAATAAATAGCTCCGAACATGTACTCTTGGTTTGAGACTTCAGTTTCACCTGTGAAGACTGCATTTGTTGTTAAAAAGGATAAACCAACATGAAGACATGATGATTGCACAGACATTGGGTATAACCAGTATGACCATTTGGAATGTCCTGAAAAAGAAAGAAACCACTGGTGTACGAACAACCGGACGTGGAACAGGTTGGTCAAGGAAAACAACAGCAGCTGATGACAGAACCATTGTGAGAGCTGTGAAGAAAAACCCAAAAACATCAGTCCGTGACCTCACCAACAACCTCCACAGGGCAGGGGTGAAGGTTTCACAATCCACCGTTCGAAGAAGACGTCGAGAGCAGAAATATCGAGGCCAAACAACAAGATGCAAGCCTCTCATCAGCAGTAAGAATCCGAAAACCAGACTGGAATTCACAAAGAAATACAGAACCGAGTTTATCCGCTACCAAAGTGACGGAACGGCCAAAGTGTGGAGAAGGAAAGGATCTGCTCATGATGCAGAACGTACAAGCTGATCTGTGAAACATGGTGGAGGTAGTGTCACGGCTGCTTCTGGAACATTCTCACTAGTCTTTATTAGTGATGAACTCATGATGGAGCAGCAGAATGAATTCAGAAGCTTACAGGAACATTTTGTCGACAGTTTACAGAGAAACGCGTCCGAATTAATCAGGAGGAACTTCATCATGCAGCAAGACAACGATCCAAATCACACTTCCACCTCAACACAGGACTTCATCAGGGGGGAAAGTGGAAGGTTCTAGACTGGACCAGTCAATCACCAGACCTTCACAAACCCGACTGAGCAGCATCTCACCTCCTGAAGAGGAGACTGAAGGGAGAAACCCCCCGAAACAAACAATAACTGAAAGAATCTGCGGGAAAATCCTGGAAAAGCTCCACAAAAGAAGAAACCAACAGTTTGGTGACGTCAGTGAGTCGCAGGTTTGATGCAGTTATTTCAAAGCAAGGGATACGCGACCAAATATTAAGTGTTATTTACTTTCATGAACTTTAAGATTGATCTGTGCCTATACGTTTGTATAAATTGACCACTCAATTTATAGTCAAGCAGAACGTTTAATGTTCTATGGCTTATGCTGTTGAACACGTCTAGATGTAAATACCAGGAAGTAAAATCTGACATCCTAAACTCTCGTCTCATATCCATCCTTTCATCTCGAACCCACATGTCTTTGGTGTACAGCACGAACAAATGAATTGGCCTTGCCTTCCCGACCGTTCTGGAAGGGACTGTACAATTATTCTACACTGTGCATCATAGTCAGCATTACTCATAATCAGTTTGTACTTTACTGCCACACGGGGCTTCTGGTCTGACACATGGTCACAGTGTATGCACATCCTCATGAACAAGAACAACTTGATGAAACGTGTATATACACAGCGTATGCAGAAAAGTATGCGTTCGCGTGGCTGATAAATGATACACCGGGACACGTTTATTCGACGCCCACTAGACCTGCATGGTGTTCCTGCCAGTGGTTTGTTTATGGAAGGGCTGTTTTTGAGTAGCTGGTAATAATCCACCAATGAGGATCCAGTATGTACTCATGCACTTGATTTCATGTCGTTTAATAGTTATTCTTGTCGTTAATTCGGATCAATTCAAATGAATTTGTAAAGCACATTTAATAATAGACATTGCCAAAAAGTAGCTTTATAGAAATCGTGATATAGATTAATCCGAAAGATATTATAATATATAAGATATGATGGATCTTTAGTGAGCAAGACAGAGATGGTGTGAAGGAAAAACTCTCTGAAATGACTTTGAAGACACGCGATGGATGGCATCTCTCACGATCTCTCGTTGTTGTCGGCCCTGCCGCTGACGTGTTCGGAAATGAAACGCATTGCAGCATGAGCTGCACGCTCATGAACGCTTGTCTCATAAGGGTAGCAAGGGACTCCAAATCATTACAGTACAGAGGTGTAGAACATTCGAGGAAAACGGTACGGAGTGTGTTGAAAGGATATTCGTTTTGAGCATTTTGTGAAGAAGAGTGCTGGGATGAATCGTTATGATTATTACGAGCCTGAACAGCAGGACTTGGTACCATCAACCGGGGTTACCAAAGCCCTTTTTGCACCGAGCCCAGACTGTAAGGAGGATCTGCCAATAGCACTTCACCTGGTTGAGTTTTCTGCTGAGAACCCCAGATCAGAAATCCAGAAAGTAAAGGCTCAGTCCACTTTTTGGACAGGTGTACTCACCATGTTGCATGCTGGCTAAGCCTATATTTACCAGATGAAACTGGGTGCCTTGTGAGGTAGCCAGGAACTTGCTGGGATTATGACGGGATTATGACCTGGACACACGTCTACAGTACACACTGAGCAGCATTTGCTAATATGTCCATCCCAGTGATTTTGTGGGAAATCAGTGTTTCAGTGTAAAATCTTTAAGGTTGTTTGTGTTTTTTGACCTTATGAAATACTGTATTAATCTTCATGGCCCCTTTAAACGGAGTTCGCACAGGTCCTTGAAGTGCTTAAAAGTGCTCGAATTAGCTTTTTTTTCTGGAAAATCTGAAATTATTCTTTCGGAAGAAGGTGGTAGTAGAAGGCGGGCTCAGTCCTGGGGCTCAGACTGGGAGACGGCGGAGAATCTGGTTGAGATGAGAATGCTGACCAAGCTCTCAGTCATCGGGCCTGAACCCACTCACTCTCTCCATGCTGAAAGCCATGCTCCGCCTCAGTGCAGAAGGGAGCGCTTTCACAGGTCCTTCCTCCCGGCAACCGTCAGACTGTATAGTTATTTTCCTGCGCAGATTTTTACACTTTTCTCAGGCCAGAGTGACATTTCTGCACACTATTATAACCTGCACATGACTGTACACCTGGTGCAATAAAGTAGTCATATAAAACTTTAGTGTGAGTTGAAAAAGTTAGGTATATCTATAAAGAAAGTTAATATCTTTTCTTCAGAAATTTCCTCAAAATTTGTCACAATGTTTGGATGGAAAAGAGTGGCCAATAGTAATGGGTTGTGTGTCCCCATAGAGGAGCTGAGTGCTGGCGTAGTAGTTAGGCAGCTGGACTCTGGTGCTGAAGCTTGGGATCCATTCCCACACTGCTGCTGGTGCCTGGAGCCAGGTACCTCTCTGGTGTGCATTTGGGGTGCCACATACACACACAGAGATGTGCACATGGCTGTGTGTGTGTGAGACGTCACATTTCTTTCTGTGTTTTTTTTTATTGCAGGCAAAATCTCTACCAGCACTAGTACTTCCTTCTCCCCACCACCCAACCCCAAGGCTCAGCTCATGTCTAGCTCCATCGTACTGCGCCTGGCTGACTTCAGTATTTACCAGGTGAGTGGACAGCAGGCACACACACGGAGTAGAGGTGCATATAGAGCCATACACACTCAGAAAAAAAGAAATATAGTTTGTTACTATATATAGATATAGATATATGTTGGGTCCAAAAGTCTGATTTCCATTTCATTGAAAATCTGGGATTTTTATTTATTTTTTTAAAATTTAAAATTGGAAATAAACTTTTAAATGAATTTTGACAATTCTACAACAAAAAAAGGAAATGTGCAACACCTTGACCTAGAAATTGCACAATATCTTGAATAGTCACTATTTAAATTGAAGCAAATTTGTGGTCTCAACCGTGTTAACTCCTACTACACAAGGTCAGACAAAAGGCACCTGTGATGGGGTGGGATATATTTATTAGACAGCAAGTGAACAGTCGGTTCTCAAAGTTGATGTGTTTGAAACAGGAAAAATGGGCAAGAGTAAGGAACTGAGCAACTTCGACAAGGGCCAGATTGTGACGTCTAGACGACTGGGTCAGAACATCTCCAAAATGGCAGGTCATGTGAGGTGGTCCTGGTATGCAGGGGTTAGTACTTACTAAAAGTGGTCCAAGGAAGGACAACCGGTGAACCAGCGACAGGGTCATGGGTGCCCACGGCTCATTGATGCACGTTGGGAGTAAAAGCTAGCCCGTCTGTTCAGATCCCACAGAAGCTGTACTGTAGTATGGATTGCTGAAAAGGTGCATTGCAGCTTGCTGTGTATGGAGCTGCGTAGTCACAGTCCGGTCAGAGTGCCCATGTCCACCACCGAAATACTCACGTTCTGATGCACGTGAGCATCAGAACTAGACCATGGAGCAATGGAAGAAAATGGCCTAGTCTGATGAATCACATTTTCTTTTACATCATGTGGATAGCAGGGTGCGTGTGTCGCTTATCTGGGGAAGGAAGGACACCAGGATGCACCGTGGGAAGAAGGGAAAGCAGCGGAGGCAGTGTGATGCTCTGGGCAATGTTCTCCTTGGGTCCTGACATTCATGCGGATGTTACTTTGACACGTACCACCTACTTAAACATTGTTACAGACCAAGTAGACACCTTTATGGCAACAGTATTCCCCAAATGCAGTGGCCTCTTTCAGCAGGATAACGCTCCCTGACACACTGCAGAAACTGATCAGGAACATGACAAAAAGTTCAAGGTGTTGACTCGACATCCAAATTTTCCAGATCTCAATCCGATCCAGCGTCTGTGGGATGTTCTGGACAAACAAGTCTGATCCATGGAGGCCCCACCTCACAACTTACAGGACTTAAAGGATCTGCTCATAATGTCACAGCACACCTTCAGAGGTCATGTGGAGTCCATGCCTCGACGGGTCAGAGCTGTTTTGGCGGGACAAGGGGGACCTACACAATATTAGAATGTTATGGCTTATCGGTGTATGTACTATAGGCTTTCTTCAACTTTAAATGTTGTCTATCTTGGCAGTTTTCTCTCAGAAACAACAAAGATAAAAAACCGTGAAGATATTTTGAAGTATCAGTATTACCCAAGTTGAATGTTGCAGAATATCTTATAACTGAGTATCATCAGATGTGTATTCCCCCGAACACACCTTCTGAATCCAGCTGTTGTTGATCTTTTTCAGGTGTCAACAGCGGATCAGCGGCGCTCCTCTCCTAAGGCTATGATATCCTGTAATAAAAAGACCCTGTACCTGCCACAGGAGATGCCCGCTATCCATCTGGAATTCACAGAATATTACTTCCCTGATGGAAAGGACTACCCCAGTAAGACTACATTCCACCTGCTTGTAGCTGTTTGTGAGGATTAGTCCTAGGAACACCACTGGTATTAATTAATACTATGATGAATACAGTATTGGGGACACCCCATTAAAATTACACTACCCTTGGTGAAGTTAGGACTACTTCAGCAAGACATCTAGCACTGATGGCTGCAAATGAAGAAAAATCTCCTTTAATAAGACTACATTACTGGTAACGGTTACACCATCCCTGCACCTGTGCCCTGCTTAAGCACTTTGGAAATTGTTTAATTTAACGTTTAGGTTTGGAATGCAAGCATATTTTAAAAAACTGAGCTGAAAGCTTTTGTATTCACGAGAAAGGAAGCAGTTTCTGGTGCTACACGGTTTGTATGAGGTGTAAATATTTGTACTTATTGTTAGTGTAACCCCAGATTTAACATGCCAGTTATGCTGTGAAAAAAGTGTGTGTGTGTGTGTGTGTGTGTATTTTGCAGTTCCCTGCCCTAACCTATATGTGCAGCTGAATGCCCTGCAACTAGTCGTGGATGCACAAAGCCTGGTGTGGCTCAACCTGTTTGCTCTGGATTTGCGCCACAGCCTGGTCCAGTTCATGGAGCTCTATAAGCTCAATGACTCCCAAAAACCCGATGAGCACATTGACATCCGAGTAGACGGTCTCATGCTAAAGGTAGAAAAATCTGCTTTTCATAAGCTCACTTTCTGACCCCTACAAAGTTAAAATTTGTGTTCATTAAATCCGTGCCCTTCTCTTAACTACCACTACTAGTTGATTACTAGTCGTAATACCACCACTGAACTTCTCGTATTAATCTAGAAGATATTTTTCCATTTCTCCAGTAGCCTTTATATAATAATTCTGGTAGAAACCGAGTGTGATGAATGTGTCCACTGGTCTTGGCTTTCTTCTGTTAGATATTTGAAATGAACTGCATGATTGAAAACCTTTGAGTCACACCATGTCAACATTTCTTGTACATGTACTCATCTGCCTGTGTCTGTGTATATGTGTGCACAGTTGGTGATTCCTGGTGACCAGAATCAGTTAGAGCCAGACCAGCCCTGCTCCATTTCGGTGCAGACATCTGAAATGGTGGCCACGAACACACGACACTCGCCTGGCTGCTCCCGCTCTGACCTTGAGGCTCTGCTGCAGGCTTTCCGAGAGCAGGCCTTCTTCACCTCCTCCACGTCCTCCTCATTTCCTGTGCTTCACCCAGTCTTCCAACGGCATGCACATGAAAGGGACACATGCCTGCATGATGTCTACCGTGGTCTGGCACCTCCTGCCCTCAGCACTGATGCCCTCAGGACACCAGCAGCCACCGATCTGTGGGCCCTACGCTTCACCCAATTCTGGGTGGACTACGAGGGTCCCCGAAGCCACCGGCCCACGCCGTGTGTTGATTCCTTCCCGCTCACCCTGTGGCTGTGCCAGCCTGCCCGCTATCTTCAGCACCAGCAGAGACCAAAGGCAGCAGCAGGCACAGGGACAGTGCCAGTGCCAACTGATGTCAGTGGTCGACTGCAAAGGAAAAAACTGTTGAAGGAGTATTACAGCACCGAGATGCTGGGTAACCAACCAACCAATGGCCTGCACAAGCCTTTCTCTCTGGATGGACTGAATGCTGCTGACTCTTCCTCTGTCGCCTCTTCCTCTTCTTCATCCACTGGAGATGCGGACATGCAGGTGTTGGTACATGTACAGAAGCTGCTGAGTGTGCAAGCTAGCCATAGCCAGTATGTGTTTCTGCTTAAACTGCAGCAAACACTGAATTCCCTGCAGCGCAAACTGCAGCAGGACCTGCAGCAGCACGGCCTGGCACATCAAGGTACTGGACGGACGTTTGGTGCGTGTGTGGGCCTCCTGGTGAAAAGTGCTGAGGTCGCACTTATGCTGAAGCCCGTGCCTACAGCTGATGCAGACAGCAGCCCTCTGGGTTCTGAGCTCTCGCCGTCTGGGAGCAGAGCCACGCTGGAAGTTGGCAGTGAGGCAGGAGACAGCACAGCAGGCACAGCCAAACTCACCTGTCCTGTTGAGCAGCTGCTGCTGTGTGTAGACACAGAGGTACAGAGCCAGAGTGCTCCACCTCTCCTGCCTCTTTCAGCATCCTCCCAAACTGAGAAGAAAGGTTCTATTGAGGAGAAAAATGCATGGTCAGGCCCAGAGAGTGAGGCTTCACTTGGCAGGACTGTGGCAGTGGACTCCATGGGCGAGCCAATGTCTAGGGACTGGAATGACAAGAGCCAGGGAGCTAGACTACCTCAGTCTATGTCCAGGTAACGTCTAGAATCAAAGCATTGAGTTAGATATTGATGTCCTGTGTTCTTTTCTTGCACTTCTGAGGGTACATTCTTCATAAATGACCATGGGGTCCAAAATACCGAGTCCACAACCAAAAACTGGGGCTGGTCAGCAGTGCAACCGTGTGAAACAATAAAAAAAACATCTTGTTTGCTCAGATTGAGCAGTAGTAAAGATATTGTATAGCCGAGTGTAGTGTTAGTCATTAAGAGATTACACAAATATTTTTTATAAAACAAAGAGCATTATGAAATGAAGAGAGCATACTGTATAATGATCGTGAATCTCATATGACAGATAACTTGTCTCCGTTGTGCATTATATGTATTTTTGAATAGGAAAGTAATTTATTAACGATAGAAATGAAAATACTTCTCGGTAGTGGCAATTGTAGATGAAGTAATCCGTTTTGGATAAAGGTGCTTGCCTGATGAATGGAATTAAATATAGTAGACTCTGGATTTTGGGCAAGGTAGATTAACCTGGGAAGTAAAAAGCACAAGAAAAGTTATTGCATGAATGCTTAAAGGTCAATTTACATAGTTAAAAATGGAAAAAGAACTTGGTCCCTGATTATAAAAGTTAAAAGGAATGTTGTGAGTAATGGCATGTTTGGTTTGTACACCTCAGAACCACACACCCACCACCTGACACCTGACGGCTGGGGAACCGTGCAGCCTGTTGCCCAATTGTCAATGAGGTCAGAGGGCTGGTGATGTCCGAATAATTCAGTACATACCTACAATAATATCCAGCCAGCCTCAGAAACTGCTTTACATTATTATTTTTTGGTCTTGGGTCTCAGGCAGGCCATAATTGCTGCTGTCTTACCACTGTGGAGACCATGACCCAAGTAGAAACCCAGATACCATAACTGCACCCACTGAATTGCACACTTCTTTATGTTTTCTGTGAGTCCTGTGTGTCTCAAGGATCTTGGGACAGCCCTCAGATGTTTAATGGGTAACAGATGTTTCATGTGGGCATATGCAGCGTGAGGACGGAAGATTCTGTCCATGAGTTGTTGAAACATAGCTGGGGCTCCAAACATCCAGTTTTTTCAAAAGACATTGGCATCTAGGGGCTCTGCCAATATCTTGGTCAAATCCGGTGTCAAATAAAAGTGAGCTGTGCCTAACAGATCAAGCATTGGGTAAGCAGCAATTTAGACACCGCCTTTCTAAACTTTTCTAAAGTCCCAGAACTGGACAGTTCGTCCGCCTTCAGAACTAGGACGACGGGGATGGACCAGTCACTGTGGGATTCCTCGGTTGCACCCATATTGAGCATAGCTTTGAGCTCCTCCCAAACCACTAAACAGTAGAGGTGACCAAGCAACCCCACCCCCAGAGAGTGATGTGCAAAGACACATCAGTAAACTCTTATTGCAACTGGGCAATCTCTGCTGTCTGGGACGTCGAGGCGTGGTCTCCACAGGGTGGATTGAGATACGTATTTCGGGTACACCTCCGGTTCCAGTCCCTCTCTTTCGGGAGTCACTGTCACCAAATCCACAGGCACTGCCTCTCTCTATGGTTTTGAGTGGTTGAGGTGGTATATTTGTAATGTATCACCAATGTAATGCAGTTGTAATTTACAACCTGACGTGGGTAATAATACGAGCACGTTATCTCCCAGTGAAAACTCGTGTAGTCGAGCTCCTCTATTAAACATCTGGGATCGGCATTCTTGAGTCTGTAGCAAATTGACAGTTGTGTGGAGTTTTGCTCCCAGGTCAAGAACATAAGGATTTTATTGTATTTTCTCTCTCTGAAGGTTCCTCCTTCCGATTTCTTCAGTTGATGTCTAAGATCTCGTATAGTAATCCATATGGGGGGAAAACCCCATGGAGGCTCGTGGAACCTGTCAGATTGCAAACAATAGGAATTTGAACCAGTTATCACAACAAGCGTCATTGTGCAAAAACTTACGAATCATTTTGAAGCGTTTTGAACAAATCTCTGGACCAGTTCATCTGTTTAGTAAACATTTAGCTTAACAATTGGTTAAAAAAAAATTATTTCCCAATAATTCTTACAGTCCACAAAGTCCACATGGCGTGAATGTAGTGCTTGGTTGGTCAGAATCTCTTTTGGGATCGTGACGCAGGAGATCACTTGGAAGAGCGCCTCCACAACAGGCACTGCTTCTGGATATTGTGTTGTGGAATCCACTAGAACGAACATGAAGAGATGAGCTTGTGCACTCTGTTTTAATGGCCTGATGAGGTCCATACCAATTCTTTCGAAGGGGACCTCAGATATTGGAAGAGGACTTTTGGGGTGGCCGGAGGATTCACCAGCTGGCATTTGCAGCATGCTGCATACCATCTATGTACATTGCTGTACATGGCTAGGCAGTAGAAACAGGCCGGAGATGGTTTAGTGGATTAGACCCTGAAGGGTGAAAGGGAGATGTGTACACGAACTAGGAAATAGGGGGAGCATTTTTCTGCAGCTCCTCGCTACCAACAATTGTGTAGTCTCTCCCTTTGTTTAAGTGTCTTGCCTCACTCAATATAACCTATCCTTGATAAAAGAACGATATGACTAGCATAGTACAAACCCTTGCTGAACTAATTGACTTTCAATTACTCTCAGTTGGTCAAAGTGTATGGTCCTTGTCTTTTGACTGCTCCATGGGGAAATATCAATGGGAATCCCCAGGGAGGTGTGGCCTCTCCCACTTTCTGGTTGTTTCTGTCTGGGAGCAGATGCCCATCCACAAGCATTCCCCTTAACTATGCTTAGTATTTTGACCAGTTTGTCCCCAAAATTCATGGGTGAGGCGTCGGTGCCTCCACTCTATGCTTTGTCCCGGACATTTACAATCATTAACACTAGCCCTTCATGCTCTAATCCGATGTCTCACACTGAATCAGACCTCAGTGGACTGAGGTTTGATTACAGCCCAAAAACACCAAGGTGCAGATATACCCCCTTGGATACCCTGAGGTAATCTGCACCTTGGGAAATGCCAACAGGCATTGGACATTGATCCTGGAAATGCCCAGACTCCCCAGCATTGCCAGCACGCCTACCGGGGTCTTATCGCTGAGGTAGAGAGAGGCCGACATCCTCGGATATACTCCCACGTGGTCCTCTGTCAGCTGTGTTGCCTTATCCATAGCAATGATCGCTGGAGTACTATCAGGCTGTCGCAGTCTTCAGGTCTTCAACCTGCACCGCCGCCTTGGTCTCATGGCAGTAGGGGATGGCCTGCTGCTGAACCGGTGGTGGTGTAAGCTTGCGACAGACTTGATATGTGTGAGGTCTCAGTAACTAATCGCATATTCTCCCAGATTTCAGCACTGCTGTGACATTCTGTGTAACGTAACAGACTCCACTGTAATAATACAACTTGAACAGGTGTACATCCCTTCATGAAATGACCCACTGCTTCTCCATTTTCAGACATGCTCAGTGTGCATGTGTAGGTGTGTATATGTTTTCACATCCAGTGACTACTTGTGCTGTGATCATGCTCTTTGATTGGTACCTGTTTACATCGGTGTTTAGTTTGGAGTCAAGTGCACAGCTCATACACAGTGATAACAAAATAACCCTGAACCTTATTGGAACCAAATGTAAAAGTAAATTAATTATTAAAGAAATAATTGTATGAGTGCATGTCCTCATATTTCACACATACACACTCGGTGTTTCTGGCTGTATGTGTGTTACAGTGGGCGCCTGATGAGGGATCGATCGCAGTCGAACTTCTCTGTGGGATATAAGAACATGAAGAGTCCTTCACTGCAGTCTCTGGACAACATCTCCCTAGACAGCTCCTTACTGGAAGACTACGATTCGTACAGCATGCTGGAGAGAGGTATCATTCCGAATCCTGCGTTCTGGGGAACTGTGAAGTTTAATAATAAATGAATTATAAAATAATATTGACTTTTAATTAACTGTGCTTATACATCATGTGGCGTATACATTTCCTCACCTTCTGTTTGCACTACATCGATTCTGGCTCATGGTCTCTACTGTGTAAACTTTATTATACCTCCTTTATATCCACTCCACTTTGTATCTACTACTCAAACACTCGCACAGTGGAGGGTTTCCTTCAGGATTTTCTGTAGGCCACAGAATCCAGCGTGATGGCCACTAGGTGGCAGGATTGCATCATGAGTTGAAAGCCTGTCGTTCACTGAGGAAAAGGGAAAATGATACACTGTAATTTACTACCACACATTCAGCACGTGTGTGTGTGTGATGGTGTATGCATAAAGCTTTAATGTTGGAATTGTGAACATTATCATGAACGGTTTTTGTTTAATAATGATGTGCCAGGTGTCAGTGTGACATACCTCTGAATCGTTAAAGTTGTATGTGTTTGTTTGTAGACGATGTGTCTATCTCTGGGTTTAAAGTCACTATGGGTGATCTGAACACTGCTGAGCGGGCCACTGAGGTGATGGTGCAGGATGGAGAAGATGGCCAGTCACCCGAAGCAGTCAGTGCCACCTCACAGAGTACTGACGAGCGCGCCAAAGATCTGGTACTGCCATCTCACCTCTCCACTCTGCTTTCTAACCTCTATCTGTGTTTTTGTCTCAACCCCTACCTCCTCTGTTGACCCCCCACTCTCACTCACCCACATCTCTCTCACTCTCTCTCGCTCGCTCACTCTCTCTCTCTGTCACTCTCTCTCTTTCGCTCTCTCTCTCGCTCACTCTCTCCATCTCACTCTCTCACTCACTCTCTATTTCTGATACAATTTTACCTTTTACTGTTTATTTCCCATCATGTATAGTGTGTGTGTGTGTGTGTGTGTGTGTGTGTGTGTGCGCGCGTGTGTACATGCTCACCTGCAGGTGTCGGTGCTGGTCCTGAAGGTGCACTCAGTGTGTGCCTCCCTGAACATGAGAAGTGATAACACTACTCTAGCTCTGGAGGTGGGGCAGGTCCGCACCAATCAGCTCGGCAATGTCAGTCTACGCCAGTATCTTAGCAACCACAGTCTCGGTAAGACAGCATCAATAGGTCGTCTGTGTGTGTGTGTGTGTGTGTGTGTGTGTGTGTGTGTGTATGTGCACGTGTGTTTTCAAATCCTGATCATTCGTCTTACTGAAAATACATACATGTAACTGTGCATCCCTTTAGGTTTTGTCTGTTCCACACCACTAATTACTGCTCAGAGCAGTGAAGGTATGATGGTGTGTGTGTGTGTGTGTGTGTGTGTGTGTGTGTGTGTGTGTGTGTGTGTGTGTGTTGGATTTGATATTTGACACTGTCTCACATATTTGTGTGTGCAGAAATACTCTGTACCATGAATGAATTTGCGTGACAAGCGTATTTTCAGAAAAACTCTCTGCTACTGAACCTTTGCTTGACTAAGCAGAGCTATACATACATACATACATACATTATTTATATATATATATATATATAATGGCTTTGGAAAGCATACAGACCCCTTCATTTATACACACACACACACAGTCCAACAGCGTTGTAATATCCAACAGGGCAAATGCAAAAAAAAAAAATAGTTCAACCAATCCGAGAGTCAAAACACAGCAAAGCATAGACACATAAATGGCTTGAACATTCGTGATGGAGAACGCTGACGATGCAGCACAATGACGCGATGAGTTTGCATGAGCATTATATAGTTTGTTAACAAGGAATAGCTGAACAATAGATGAAGTGTCCTAGAACGGGGGGATGGGAGCAGGAGCTTCTGGTGGCGTGGTAATGAATCGTCTCAGACAGATGTGCCAGAGACAGTTGCACTTCAGATCTCTGTCCTGGACGCAGTTATGAATGAAGGCAGCGATGTTTATTTATTTGATGGCTTGGATATCCTGTTGCTGTATTGCCCTTTTTTAAGGATGAAAACATGTGCTGCCTCTCAGACATGTTCACTTCTTCCCGTCCAGTTGTTCAACGATAGGAACTGAGGTGGTTGGTCACCAAGGACACAGTGGGCGTGTTTGAGACCAGGGAGATGGGGCACATTCGGCCCACTGGGGATGACTGGTCCATTCGAGTTGATTGCTGCTACAGTATAACCTCAAGATCCTTCTCATTTCTTGATTGAGCTTTCCATCCTGGCTGTTAGAAGGGTTGGAGAGGCGAGGACAGACAGATATTAAAGTTTAGTGGTTGAGAACATGTGGACGCCTCTATCTGACGCAATGTTTCTGGCTAGGCTGTAGTATGGGACGACCTCGCTGAACATGACTTCATGGCAGTAAAGAGCTTAGGCAGAGAGATTAGATGAACGGATTAGAGAAACGACCAGGAAAGACAAGAATGGTTGCGTTACCTCTAAAGATCCTTGATGAAGTCGAGGGAGATGTGTGACCAAGGACAACGTACCCTACTGCTCAAAAGCTTAGGGTCGCTTAGACAGGCATCCCCCCCAATTTAGAACAACATTAAATTGATCAAAAATACAGTCTAGACTTTATTAATGTTGTAACTGACTATTATAGCTGGAAACAATGATTTTTAATGGAATATCTCCATGTGTAGGTATAAAGAAGGTTATTTTCAGCAGCCATCACTCCTGTGTTCCAGTAGCACGTCCTGATGGCTAATTCAGGTTCATCATGTTAAAAGCCTAATGGATTGATCATTACTAAACCCTTTTATATTACGTTAGCACAGCTGAAAACCATTGTGCTGATCGAGGAAGCATAAAAAAAAAGGCCGTCTTCTGAAACGCATCATTCTTTCCTTGTTTTAAGAAAGGAAGGTTATTCCATGAGACAAACTGCCAAGAAACTGAGAACGTCATACAACGGTGTGTATTACACTCTTCAAAGTGCAGCACAGAGCCGGCTCTAACATGGATGGAAAGAGAAGTGGGAGGCCCCGCTGCACAACTGAGCAAGAGGACAAGTACATCGGAGTCTAGTTTGAGAAACGGGCGTCTCGCGGGTTCTCGGCTGGCAGCTTCATTGATTGGAACCAGAAAAAACACCAGTCTCAACGGCAGCGGTCAAGCTGAGACTCCACGAGGCTGCGCCTTCTAGGCAGAGTTGCAAAGAAAAAGCCATATCTGAAACTGGCCAATAGAAGGAGGAGATTAAATGGGCCAAAGAACACATACATCGGAGTGTTCTGGACAGACGAATCTAAGTTTGAGGTGTTTGGAACACCTGTGAGACGCTGGAGAAAAATGAAAATGTGCTGGAGGAGTTCTTGGGGCCAAGCATGGTGGAGGAAAGGTGATGATCTGGGGTTGCTTTCGTGGTGTTAACGTGGGAGATTTGAACATGTTAAAAGGGATCTTGAACAAGGAAGACCATCACTACTACTCTGGGTAGTACGATGCAGGACTGAGGAAGTATGGTCTTGTTTACAGGTCCATTGTGAAATCAGGACCGAGCGTTGGCGTTCGTGTTCTTAGATCCAGGTTTGTAGGTGAGGATGAACTTGAATCTGTTGAAGGACGATGCCCAGCAGGCCTGACGCGGGTTTAATCATCTTTTCACTGACTTGACGTATTGAAGATTTAGGTGGTCCGTGAGAATCAGGAACAGGTCTCTTCTCCTCCAGTGCCAATGATTTGCTGTCCAGGGGTTCTCTCTTCCACACTTCATAGTGTTCACCTTGGGTTAGTTTTCTGAAGTAGAATAGGAGCAGTGCTTTCTCGGTGTCATGGAATCGCTCCACTTCAGATGCATCTCCATCTATTACAGAAGGTAGCACTGGGTTGCTGTTTCGTTCCATTTGAGAGAGTTCACGGTTTCTTGCAAGAGGAAGCTAAATCCTCTTCTAAATCTCTGATAGAAATTGGCAAAGCCCAGGAATCTTTCTATCTCCCTCCGGTACGTGGTTGCAAACAGAATCTCATAGCCTCCGCTTCCCTCTCCGTTCTCTCGTTCATCCAGAATATAAGACAGAAATTTTATACAAGGCTGGTGGAACCAAGCTATCCAGGGTCCCCCCCCAACACTACTTGACGGATGTGTTGCGCTTGCTGGTGAAGGTCAAAATGTCATCTATGATGAACACAGAGTGGTTCAGGAATTATTACAGCGCCTCCACAAATGCTAACACGCATTCACCAGACCAAAGACTTTTAAGAGTTAATCTTCATGGTGTCCAGACATAGTAATGGGGGGGGGGTGTCTTCCGTACACCTTCACAAATGTGTATAAGATTGTATGCACTCTGCGAGTCTAAATGTGCTTCGCGCATACGTAGGCCTTGGCGAAGTTTGTGGAATGTTTGCGCATACTCCTCCGCCAGCTGTGTTTTCATGTTTTAGGGAGAGCTCTATGGGTCAAAAATGTCTCCAAACTCTTTTTTCGAAATTGTGCTACAGCAGTGTTTGAGATAGTGGACACACACACACACACACACACACACACACACTTTTATAGTGAAATACTGCCTCCTCTGCTAATCTAATCCTGTAGCATTATCTGGTTTCTCTGAACTGATTCTCCTCCAAGCTCCGGTTTCTCTCCGTGTCCAAACTGTCTCTTTGATTGAGTGGAACATGACACGCTGGTAGCATTATGTATTAAAGTAGCATTAAAGTATGACCACTTTAGGGAATGAGATGTTTTGTTACTAATAGCGGTAAGATCAGTAATTTGGGGGGGGTGGGGGACCTTTCTGCAACTCGCATTCTGCGACTCGCATTCTGTGACTCGCAGTGACATATACCTGTCTACAAACCAGCAATTATTATTTTATCTCAGAAAGCTGCCAGTGTATCAACACCCCTGATTTCACATTACCCTGACTTGTCGTTGAGTTGACAAGCTGAGTGATTCGTGTGTGTGTGTGTGTGTGTGTGTGTGTGTGTGTGTGTTTTACTGTGGATTTGGCTGCTAGTACAAAAGAGTTGTGTGCGCTGTTTGTTGAACAGTGTGCTGATGGAAAGGGAGGAACTGAAGATGGGTGAATTTCACGTATATCGGGATAACAGATACATCGGGACATTTTAAAAAAGGAAAAACTTGGCAACTATTAATTTCCTGGCCTGATAAGTGAAAGTGCAAGCTTGTGTCATTGAGCTCGTGCAGTGGAAACTGCTTGATAGAATGAACATGATTTTAATGCATGTGATGTGAGATATGGATGTGGTCATCATCAAACAGGAAGTGGACTGCAGAAAGCTTGAGGCAGGAAAAAATGACATCCTTTACTAGTTTTTTCATAAGGGTATAAAATTGCCGATGAATATATTCCACATGTTTATATTGTGTGTGTGTGTGTGTGTGTATACTGTACATAACACGTACTACTGTAAAAATAAATAAATAAAGCGTAAAGTTAGTTTAAGTCTTGCACTTAATAGGGCTATATATTCCATAAAATCTCATAAAAACAGATGAATTAAACAGATTTAAAAAACTTTCTGTTAACCTTCTTTTAAATTTCTAATTTCAGAGCCTCTGTTAATGGTATTAATTGATATAGTCAATTAATTATTCTTGATAATACGTACGTTGAAGGAAAAAAAAATCTTTTATGGCCGTTAAAAGATGTGGCTCGGACAGAATTTGACTTCATCTGTTCATTTTTAGACGTTTTTTAGAAAAGAATCCAGAAAATATTGAAGATTTTGTTGTTGTTGTTGTAAGAAACAAATCATCGAATGGTACTTTAAAGCAACAGCTTCATGTGTCGTTAGAACGCGCTGAATATTTTTAAGTCCTTTCTGTCATTGAACTGAACTGCTACACATTGATAACGTTGTAAAAGTGTTATTGAGGATCAAAGTAAAGACGTAAAACGTGTAACAGCAGGTTTCTCAAATCCCCCAACGTGAAATGTTTCTTTTACACATAGATCGTGAGGATGTTAAGTAGTTTCAGAAATGGACCGTGTCGTAGACAAGGTGGAAATTCAGAAACTGTCCGGATATATCTGAATACTCGCAGTGGGAAGACTTTGATATCCAGTAGATGATTCACCTTCACTTATCCACTCGTCTTTGTCTGCTCCATCGTGCTGTAATGCTTGAATTGAAGGTCTTGTACTCTTGATTGCTAATGACAAGCTTTTAAATTTTGTGTGTGTGTGTGTGTGTGTGAGGCTCAGCCTCAGACCAGGAGCCCCGCAGTAAGCAGCTGGAGCCAGAGGTCCGAGTCCGGCTGGAGAGCGGGCCGAAAGCGGCTGCTCGCTCCCCTCTGGCCGAGCACAACGGCTTCCTGCAGTGCCGGCTGCAGGCCTTCAGCGCTGACTTCCTCATGACATCTCTGAGAAATCTTGCCATCTTCCTCGATGATAATTCCACCTCTCGCGTGCTCCCGATGGAGATCACGATCCGAGATACACACGTTAACCTGAAGGTACGTGTACGGTAAAGACACACAGGAACCTGGTTTTATCAGAACAGCTTGAGATTCGCCGTTCCTCTGATGATGGATCATGTGTTCCTGTGTGATGTAGGATGACGGTCCCCGGGACAGCCCTTCAGAGCCGGAACCCACTCCCATGTCCCTACATATCCACAACCTTCTGGTGCTGCGCAGAGATGATGGCTCCTTCCACATTGGAGGTTATATTTATTCATTTGGCAGACCGCTTTATCCAAAGTCACCGATAAGGGTGTAGGGGCCTTGCTCAAGGGCCCAACGGTGACCGCTTTCCAGTACTGGGATTTGATCTCACAATATTCCAATCAGAAGTCCATAGCCCTGACCTCTGAGCCAGCGCTGCCTTTGTCCTCATCCTCTTTATGATTTAGTCACCCTGTGTTCTTTTCTTCTTTTCTCCTCTCCTTTCCTTAATGTAATCTTTCATTTTATTTCCCATACGTGCATGCTGCTATTTTTTAATTTTTTAAAAGAAGTCCCTCTTTAACGTTTGTAACTGATGTTGTGACCGGTGACCCCCCCCCCCCCCCCCCCCCTCTCTCTCTCGCTCTTTCTCTCACTGTACAGTCGAGCATGGTGCACAGATAGAGCCTCAGGAGATGCAGCCCGTTCCTGACAACAGGCATATTTCTGCCCCTGAAGTGCGTGAGGCTGTAGCCAGCGAGCCGAAAGCCACACAGACTGCACCTCTGTCACCCACAAGTCCCACCCCCACCAGCAGAGAAAAGGTACAGCACATGAAATCCAGCTGTTTGTTTAAATACAATCACCGAGTGCTAAATCCTACAACAGTACAGAATCTATAACCTGTTAGAGACAGGAAAACATGATGTGTGTATGCGATCTGGTTATTGTTATGATCTCTTCTTTGATTTCTGAGCCCAATTGAATCAAGACATTCCTAGGACGCATCAGATTTCATCCAGTGGTTTGACTAAAACACAACCAGGCGAATTCCTCACTGTTCGATGAATCACAGACTGTTTAGGAATCCTTTTATCCTTTTATTTAGAACGTGACCTTTAACTTACTTTTATTAACCGATATCCAAGTGCAGTATTCATCTAAAGTTTGGAGGCCAAAACTCTAAACACACACACACACACACACACTGGTGTGTATTCTGTGAGCAGATGCTGGTGGAGGAGAACGAGTGTTTGAAACTGGAACTTTCCAGAACCAAGATGGCACTTGCTGAGGCCCAAATGGAGAAAGACTCCCTGTTGCACCGTATGAAGAACATCAAACTCACCAGCTAGGCTCGAACTGTGCAGCAACGCCCACTGAAGATACTCTGTACCCCCTTCCCCTCTTCTTTCCCTTCATCATCTGTTTTTTTTATCATTCACTTCCCATATCAGACTTTAGGGAATCCGTTTGCCTGTGTGTGTGTGTGTGTGTGTGTGTGTGTGTGTGTGTGTGTGTGTGTGTGTGTGTGTGTGTGTGTGTGTGTGTGCGCGTGTGTGTGCGCGTGCGTTCGCGCACATTCTGTTCTCTGAGGACTTGTCTTAAATGGATGTTGACTCTGAATGTCATATTTTGAAAAGAATGTCTTCAAATAAAAGTCAATTTGCACAACGCTGAGCGATATATAACAACATGTACAGATAGATAGCTATTTAGCTATTCACCGATTGTGTTCGTGTGTACAGTATGGATAAACACAGAAGAAATTTTTGTAAAGCGTTTTGAACGGCCCGCTTTTTGGCGAACTATGCGTGCGTGTGTAAATGGGTGAGGGTTTTTTTTTTTTTTTTAATGTATATTGTTTTATTACTTAAAAAAAAAAAAAAAACTTTTCTTAATTGCTTCATTCCACGCGCACTACAGTAACTTCCATGACACGAGATTGCACATAGCTGTGGAATTATTGTGTGTGTGTATGTAGCGTGTGTTTAGAAGGCGGCACTTTCCTTATTGTAGTAGTTGTTAGCCAGTTGTGTGTGTGTGTGTGTGTGTGTGTGTGTGTGTGTGTGTGTGTGTGTGTGTGTGTGTGTGTGTGTGTGTGTGTGTGTGTGTCTGCGCTACCATTCATCGTGTTGTAGGACATATATTGGTATGATGAGTTTTTTTTATGAACTGAAGTGCTGCACGGTGTTTGCAGTTGCGGTGCTGCTCGAGCCTGTGTAATTCTCCGTGGAGATCTTCACAATAAGACAATGGGCTAATATTTCTCGCATTACGGTATACACACACTTGCTTGACGGTTGTTTTCTTTTCTTTCTTTCTATTTTTTAATGCAGAACAACACTTTTTTTCAAATGTTTGTAAGTAAGGGTGTGACTCACACTGAAACCAAATTTAGTTTAATTGAATCCACTGCTTTAGAGGATTGTTTGTTTTGTGTATTTAGGCGAAGAGGGCATAAGTCCTATGTTTTTGTATGTGCAGTAATTTGTGTATTAATGCTTCTTAGTTTAGACCAAAGCTGCCATGACTTGTGCCCTCTATTCAGCACAGCCTGTCCTCATTCTGAACAAAATCAGCCCTACAACTGAGAACTCCATCCATGGAAAATGTACTGACGAGAACATGTGGAATAAATTATTATGGAAAAGCTGCTGGAACATCTGAAATAAAATAATGACAAAACGGAAGCTTTTCTAGAATGTTGCTCAAAGTGTTTCAGAAATATATACAGTACTGTGCAAAAGTCTTAGGCACACTATCTTTAAGTATAAACTTTGTTATAGATTTTTATTTTATGACTTCTACATTATCGAGTCGTTTTAGATATCGTTACAAACATTTTAGATTTCCCAGCATTAGTTTTCCATAGAAGAAATGTTTGTATGTCATTCAAGCGCACCTATTATGGTTTTGAAATGTGATTAATTTAGTTTTAAAGGTCTCATACGATGGATTTACACGCGTCCGAGGTCAGAAAACACTTTAACGTGCTCAGGATTTAAACTGCAGCGTTACCTTTTTTCCCCGCAGTGTCATAAAAGGCTCATTAAATGATTCATTCTAAACTCCTCCTTTCAGAGAGCATACTCTGCTCTGATTGGTCAGATGTCCCAGTCTGTTGTGATTGGTCTACGCTGTCAGCGCCCACTACCGTAACGCGTTTCAGCTCCGTCTGTCAGCGAGCAGCGATGAAGACCAGAGGCGGGGCTTTGTGTTACGAACCTACGTAGGTTAGTACAGGAAGTGAGTCTGGAATCACTATCGAGTCGTTTCAGCCGTTCAGAATCGATTCCTTCGTTTGGGAGTCGATAACTCCGTCTGTCCTGCGCTTTGATTGTTGAAACTTTGCAGACTTTTTACATTCACAAACAGCTACGTATATCACACACTACATGACCGGTAATATCTGAAAAACCATAATAGGTGCACTTTAAAGAAACCAGCATATTACTTAAGAGACACTTTTCAGACAAAAAACACAATGAAGGCTGCGGGGTTTTACTGAATAAAGAAGACGCGAGTGCGACAGTCACAGTCTCCAGAAGAACCGTGGCTGGTTCTGCAAGATGCTCAATAAAACTTGCAGCTCAGTTCCTTATAAAACTTTCAAAAGTGTACCTGAGACTTTTTTTTTCTTTTTCTTTTTTTTTTTTTTTTAAAGCAAAGGGTTTCATTTATTACTGCACTTTATAGTATTTTTATTTAATGTAGAAGCATTTAATTTCTTTATTTTTGAAGGCATTTTTGCTGTACAGCATTTCTTTGCATGTGCCTAAGTCTTTTGCACAGTACTGTATGCCTTTTCTTCTGTGATGTAAAGATGCAATAAGTAAAATGTAAACGATTTTTTGCCAGACTTTGGAATTTTTTTAAAGCTAAAATAAACAGTTTGTAGTGATGTTATTAGGCTCTAGTGTCTACTTTGCTTTGAACCCATTTCAGTTTTGAGCTATCAGGTTCGCTTCTGATGTTAAATGTACATACAGTGCAGAAAATTCTGCCAACGGGCTGCATGAGAAAGGAAGTAAATATTTGCAAAACCAGAGAAGTTACAGTAAAATGGGGTATGAGCTTTAGAGCTGCAGTATGTGTTGGCAATAAAAGAGGCCTGACATTGTGGCAGTTAACAAAGAGACTACAAAGTCCAAATCGCAGGTGCACTGTTTACACCAAAGGCAAAATTGTAAAAGATGCATTGTGAATAAGAAAAAAGGAACAGTGGTCGTGGATTGATTTACAAGGATTAAGTCAGTAGCGCACTACAAATATCAAAGCTATGAACTTCACCCTAAAAAAAATGACCACAACTGAAACTTAGTCAGATGCGCTGTTTAAACATCATTAAATATGTCATTCCAACACACAAACATACACAAAAGCTGGTGAAGCAAAACAAACATGGTTTAATGAGCGATCTTTCACCCCTACATCTGAATGTTTGGAGCTAACAAACGGCTGCCTTTAATCTTTCATATCTCTTTCCAAACTCTTCATGATTGTGGTTCTGCAATGGTACAGGAAACCAAACACCCTCCCTATCAGAGGTGATAAAATCTCCATATAACTGTGAGGAGAAACTTAATTCAAACACTTGTTTTTGTTATTTAATATACTTCCAGTATCCACATATTAAATAACATTAATAACACTAAAACCACCTGCTTAATATTGTGTAGGTCTTCCCTTGTGCCACCAAAACGGCTCGGACCTGTTGAAGCATGGACTCCACAAGTGCTCTGAAGGTGTGCTGTGGTATCTGGTACCAAGACGTTAGGAGCAGATCCTTTAAGTCCTGTAAGTTGTAAGGTGGGGCCTCAAGGATCGGACTTATCCCACAGATTCTATGTCTGTGATCCTCTAGATCTGCTCTTTTACCTAAGAAAAAACTTCACAAAAGCTTGAGTTAATAGATATGTTTTAAACACCAAGAGTGTGCCTGAGTCCTGAACACTAATTGGACAGTTGTTCCATAACTGTTGGACTGTATGAGAGAAAGCTCTTCCCCCTGCTGTAGCCTTCAATGTTCAAGGTACCAACAAATAGCCTGCACCTTTTGATTGAAGTAGGCGTGGCGGATCATAAAAGACTAAAATTTCACTCCGGTACTGTGGTGTGAGACCATTTACTGCTTTATAGGTCAATAGTAGTATACTACAAGATGGTCAGGGCTACCACAGTAAAAGCAGCGGTGTTCCTGACATCACCTCTCCCTTTGCTCCTGGTTGAGCTTGCTGTGCCCCTGTTGCATGGGTTCCTGAGGAAGGTCCACTCACTGAGGACCTCCCATCTCCAAGCAGGGCTGCTGGCTGTGCAGCAGATGGCAAATAGTGAGGCAAATAGTGGGGCCGATTAGGGAGTCAAGTGTTAGCTCTCCCATCAGCTGTCCCTGAGCCGAGACAGCATGGCGCAAATCCAGCTCTGCTGCATCCATTATTAGACGAAGTAATCTGTCAGTCACGGCGAGTCGAGATGGATGCAAATGCAGCACAACACTGTAATAAGAGCAAGATCGATGTCAAAACACAGGTGTTGGTCAGGCAACGATAGAACAGAGTAAACTAGGTGAGGCAAAATATGTGAACCGAGAAACAGGTCAAATATTTTCCCACTTGGTTTCTGAATGTTGGTTTTACTTTTTGTCAAAAATGAGTGCATGTTGAAATATGTTGTTTTGTGTTGTTACCTCAGGTTATTTGTTTGCTTATAAAAGATGGTGAGGACCAACCAATTATTATTTAACCCCTGATGAATAAAACCATAGAATGGAATATATCTATTTACATATACAGTATAGATAGACATAAACTCAACGTCCACTTCAATAGGAACACCTGTACACCTGAAACTCTTGGTGTTATCTAAGCGGTCAATCATGTGGCAGCAGTGCAATGCATAAAGTCATGCCAAGAGCTGATCAAGAGCTTCAGTTAATGTTCACATCAAACATCAGAATGGAGTAAAATGTGTGATCTCTGTGAGTTTATCTGTGGCACAGTTGTTGATGACAGATGAGTTGAGTATTTCAGAAACTGATCTCCTGGTAATTTCACACACAACAGTCTCTAGAGTTTACACAGACTGGAGCGGAGGGTCTGCAGGCTGAAACACCTTCCTAATGAGAGAGATCAGAGGAGAATGACCAGACAGGAAGGATATATTAACTCAAATAAGCATTCTTTACAACCATGATGAGCAGAAAAACATCTGAGAACACACAAAACATCAAACCATGAGGTAGATGGGCTACAACAGCGTAAGATCACATCAGGAACTGTACCACTCCCATCAGCCACGAAGAAGAATCTGAGGCTCCCATGGGTACAGACTTGCCGAAACTGGACAGTTGAAGACTGGAAAAAGTCACCAGGTGATTATTGTTTTCTAATCTTCAACTGGACAGTTTTGATGAGCCTGTGCCCATTATACCTCGTATTCCTGGTCTTGGATGACGGGAGTGGAACCTGATGTGAAGTTCTGCGGTTGTAGCCCATACAGCGCAAGGTTTGATGTTCTGTGCATGCTGAGATGCTTTTCTGCTCACCACGGTTGTAAAGAGTGATTATTATATCCTTCCTGGAACCCAATCTGGCCATTTTCCTCTGATCTCATATCAACAAAGTGTTTCCACTCACAGAATTGTTGCTCACTCAGTGATTTTTGTTTGGTACAGTACCATTCTGCAAAAACTCTAGAGACAGTTTATAAAACAGTTTATATTAAACCAGCCCTTCTGGTACAAACATCCATGCCCCGATCATAGAGATCATAATTATTCTTCATTCTGATGTTTAATGAACATTAACTGAAGCTGTATCTGCATGATTTTATGCATGTGGTCTTGCCACATGATTGGCTGATTAGATAACGGTATTAATGTGCAGATGTACAGGTGTTCCAAATAAAGTGGAGGGTGAGTGTAGTGGAGCCATAATGTTTATATATACCTAGGCTAAAGATATTACATCTAAGTTTTTCACAACTCCACCCATTTCATTTTACCAAACCTTTCTTTTGGGTATTTTTAATAAGTAGATAATGAATGAGGTATTTAATAACTAAAATACCAATTCGGTCATTTTAATAATCCGGAGTTAATTGGGAACACACTTGTGGCTATATTTACGAGCCTAATTTAGAGCTACTGTTTTTTGCTCTTGAAACCATGTGGAAAATCCAAGCAACTCAGTTAAGACAAAAAAAAATATTGTGGACCTCCACAAGTCTGGTTCTTCCTTAGGATCACTTTTCCAAACAACTGCTGCTAAAATGAGCATCTGTACAAACAATCGTATGCGAATATAAAAATCTTGGGACCACAGAGACATTGCATCATTAAGGAAAGAGGCACAAATTAACTCCCAGGAATGTAAGAACTTGAACCCCAAGGCAACAACAAAGGAACTGGTGAAGACGTTGGGGGCATCAGGTACCAAAGTAGGAACATCTACCATTAAGAGAGTCCTCTGTCACTATGGTCTTAAAGGCTGTCATGCAAGGAAGAAGCTCTTACTCAAGGGCTGGTATAAAAAAGCCAGACTGAAGTTTGCAGGAGGTCACCAGCCTTTGGAAGAGTGTCTTCTGGTCAGATCTTTTCAGTTCAGAAACTGAAATGTCAGGCCATAACAATCAGTGCTCTGTATGGTGGAAAAAGGATGAGGCTTTTAATCTGAAGAACACCATTCCAAATCTGAAGCATGGTGGTGGCAGCATCGTGTGTGTGTATGTGTGTGGGGGGGGGCTGTTGCTGGAAAAGGGACTGATTGATGGACTTTAGAGCAGTGGTTCCCAAACCTTTCCAGGGCAAGGTCCCCCAAATGGCATTAACATTTGACCGAGGCCCCCCTTTTGCAAGATGTCTTTAAAACACGTTAAAAATACAGACTTCTGTATATATCCCCTTTTTATTATTATTAATAATTACATCTTACATCTTTACATTAAATTAGATTAGGAATTGATTGTGTCTGTGTAGTTGTCTGAGAGTGAGAAAGAGAAAATCATTTATTTATTTATTTTTTCACACCAAATTGTTGAGGTCCCCCGGGCGCCCCCTTGCGGCCCCCACTTTGAAAACTACTGCTTTAGAGAATAGATGGCATGATGAGGAAGGATGATTATTTAGAAATACTGAAGCAACACCTCAAGACATCAGCCAGAAAGTTAAAACTTGGTCACAAATGGGTTTTCCAGCAGGACAATGATCCTAAACAAACCTCAAAAATTGTAACAAAATAGCTTAAAGACAAAGTGAAAATATTGGAATGGTCATCACAAAACCCTTACCTGAATCCCATAGAAAATGTGTGGACTGAACTGAAAACACATGTCTGAGCGAGGAAGCCCACAAACCTGACTGTTACACCAGTTCTGTCAGGAGGAAGGGGCAAAAAATCAGCTATTGTTAGAAGCTTGTATATACAACGAGTTTAATTCAAATTCAACTGATTAAAAGGCAACAACACTAAATACTAACAACGTATATGTAAATTTTTAACCCACTGTATCTTATCTATTATTTTGAAATGACCTCTTATGCAAAAAAGTAGATACCCTAATTGACATGGAATATCATAGCTACCACCTAGTAACACCCTAGCAATCAACTGGGATACCTCAGCAACTGCCTACCAATACCCTAGCAACCACCTGGAATATCATAGGTTCCACAAGCAACACCCTAGCAAACACCTAGAATACCACAGCAACTACCGAGCAATACTTTAGAAACCAACTGGATAGCATAGCAACCGTCTAGCAACAGCTTTGAACCACCTGGAATACAATTTTATAGCATTTTCATGGGTCACAATTTTTGACTAGAAACACGAAATTCAAGAGGCTCATAGATAACATGGGGCAGGGGTCCCCAAACTTTTCCAGGGCAAGGCCCCCCCAAATGGCATTAACATTTGACCAAGGCCCCCCTTTTGCAAGATGTCTTTAAAACACATTAAAAATACAGACTTCTGAATATATCACACTTTTTTTAAAATTAATAATTACATCTTACATCTTTACATTACATTACATTAGGAATTGATTGTGTGTGTATGTGTGATTGTCTGAGAATGAGAAAGAGAAAACATACATTTATTTATTTTTCACACCAAATTGTTGAGCCCCCCCGGGCGCCCCCTAGCGGCCCCCACTTTGAAAACCACTGCCATAGAGGAATGTGTGCTTGAGTTTTTGGGAAAAATCGGAATTACAGTTTCAGTTCTCCAAAGTTCTTTTTCCCCCTACAGGGAATACATGGGCAGTGTTTCTCTGGTCTTGCTATCAGCTGATTTGATGCTGTACATGCTGTTCACATACACTGGAGGTCATTAAAACAATGGTTACGTATGTAACCGTGGTTCTATAAATTTCGGATGACCGCCTTTCAGCACCTGGATGTCCATCACGTGTACGTGCAGGTCGAGTGTTTATATCAACAAAGCCACCTGTGACCTGGGTGGCGTGTGCCTTTTGCCCCAGTACTAAAGGCACGTTCACCCCGGAAACGACCTCTAGGCAAACTTCTCGCGAATCTTCCGAGTGACTGCCAAGCTTTGGCCGTCATCTGAAATTCATAGAACCGCGGTTACAACAGACTCACACTCGACCCCCATTCATCCTCCTGTTGGGGGCTCAAAAGGGGCTCAAAAGCTGACAGACTGAGGGGCTGGTTTGTATAAGACAAAGAAAAGGTCTTTGGGAGAAATTAAGGGTGTTCCCAGAACTCCAGTGTAGGCACTCTCAGCTTACTGATAAGGTGTGCAACTCACCTACTCCTCTAGCTGATGCCATGGCTAAGGGGAAAGCTGTTTTCATAGACAGCCACCTCAATTCTGACCTCTCTAGAGGTTCAAATGGAGGCTGACACACTGCCTCTAATACAAGAGGCAAGTCCCAAGAGGATACTGGTTTTTGTCGAGGAGGTCTGACTCGTTGAGCACATTTAAGTAAGCGGGTCACAAGGGTGTGGGACCCAATCATCATGCCATGTACTCTATTATGCATGGCTGAGATTGCAGCTATGTATACCTTGATGGTCGAGGCTGCAAGGCCTCCATCAAGATGGGACTGGAGAAAGCTGAGGATTACCAGAATGGGACAGCGTGTTGGTTCCTGATTTTGTGCTTGGCACCACTCAGAAAAGACCTTTCATCTGTTAGCGTACAATGCATTGGTGGAAGGTGCACGGGAGTTGTGGATGGTCTGAAAAACTGCTGGATCACACAGCCTTAGTAAAGTTGCAGCTGGGATGGGTTTGGGTGCCAGATTAGACCCTCCAGCTGTGAGAGGAGATCCATCCTCACAGGGAGGCAACAAGTCTCCCTGTACAGTAATCTGTGTAATTTTGGGAACCACACCCTCCCTAGCTATTTGGGGGCTCATAGTACCACCTTGTGATTGCCCCTGAGGATCCTGTCTAGGGAGGGCAGTATCAGCATTAGTGGAGGGAAAGCATGCCGCAGTCAATTTGGCCATACATGGGCCGGTGCATCTTGGCGCAAGGGGCTTGCTGGTACCCCCAGAACAGACAGTGAGGTGAAAAGGTCCACCTCTGCCCTGCCATATCTGTGCCAGATCTCTTGCACTACTTTTGGGTGCAGCTTCCATTTGCCAGGGTGGGAGCTGTGCCAGCCTAAGGGAACCCTCTGGGTAAAATATGCTCTTCTTCTCCATGAGCATAGGCACTTTAGGCAACTGTGTTGAGTTTGATGCAAGCCAAGGTCGTTCAGACAGATCTGGAGAGGCCGTAATAACAGAAGGCCTAAAGGGACCACCGATGAGGCTGCTGTGAGCATACCCAGCAGTCACAGAAATGCTTTGAGGACCAGAACCCTGCCTCTTCTGAAGTGACTGATGAGCTGGAGGATGTTGTTGACTCGCCGTTGAGAGGGGGTAGCCATCATCAACCGTTAGTCCAACTGGATGCCAATAAACAGTCTTTGCTGACTTGGCATCAGAGAGCTCTTTCCATAATTCACTGTAAGCCCTGAGGGCTTGAGGGCATCTGAGGGCATCTACTCTTGACTGGGAACAGGTCAACCAGTTGTGCAGGTACGGGAAAATTCGAATCCCCCTGGCCTGTAATGGAGACAGTGCCACTGCTACACACCTGGTAAAGACCCTTGGCACCAGTGAAATCTCGAACGGGAGCACACAACACTGGTAAGCCCTTCCCCCGAAGGCAAAACGGAGGAATCGCCTGTGCTGGGGCGTGATTGGAGCGTGAAAATATGCATCTTTCAGGTCGATGGTTGTAAACCAAACATTCTGCCTGATGCCTTGCAGCACGTCCATTGTATGTAGCATCTGGAACTTGAAAACCTTGAGGGGTGTGTTCAGAGGTCTTAAATCCAGTATGGGGCGAAATCCACCGTCTTTCTTTGCGATAATAAAACAAGTGGAATAGAATCCTCTGTTCTGTAAAGCGCTGTCTAATTGCTCGATGGCACCCTTCTTCAGGAGAGCCCAGACCTCCTGTGACAGGGTTGATACAACCCAGGGATCTAACGCCAGCGCTTCCCAGCATCTGAGCTACTGGCTGGTGAAGCACCCAACCGCGGGAGTGGTACAGTCATTCCCTACCCCTTTGCCCTTGTAATTTCTGGAGGGGCGACGGCCCAAAGTCTGGCCTCGCTGTGCCAAGCGAGGGGGCTGGGTGGGGGTTGGCTGACAAAACCTTTCTGGGCGTTGTGCTTTCGGCTGGGTAATCAGCTGTGGTATGTACTGAGCCGTATTTGTTGCCCTAGAGGGTCTCTGTCTATCGGGGTGCTCACGACGCAGACTAGCAAACTGTTGTCTGGCCTGTGTAACCTTCTGTTGTCTGGCAAGTGTTAACAAAGACATTAGCCTCCCCAACTCCATTGTCACATAGGCGAATGCCTGCAAACAGGCATCATTCTGGGCAGAAGGGTCAACCTCCGACCCTCCGGCTCTATATCGGGCATGCGGTCAAGGCCATGGTTGGATGCATCCTGCATATTAGATGAGTAGATGAGAGATGAGAGAAACGTCTGGGGTCTGCCTAGCAAATCTTCAGCTCCTCGATATATGGAGCTAAGGGTGGGACACAGAGCTGCGGACTGAGAGGTCTTGGGAGTCACCTGGACAGGTGCTGCATCTATCCCTAGATGTGCCAAGGCCATTGTTACCACAGGCCTGACTTATGTCTGTCTGGTCTCCGAGCCCTTCAGTGTACTGTGGCTCGTCCCCTGCGCATTGGGATTAGATGAATGGGAGTGCTCACCTGCCCCCTCCTTGTTATAACCTCCCCCGATAACTAGGCTCTCCGAGGTCCTAGTGGAGAGTGCATCCTCCTCCTGGGTCTCAAAGGCTGGTGACAGTATTGGAAGCAGCACCCTGGGAGGAGACTGCGGTGCAGCTGCAGCAGGATCACTAGCAGGCTGTGCACTATGTGGTTGCAGATTAAGGAGGAGAGACTTAATCTCTGCAAACTCAGAAACCAAGGTGTCTACCTTCTGGGCTAGGGGATCTACCTTTCTGTGTTTCCCCTTACCCCCACAATTTGGTCTTACGGTGCTTATGAGAGCTGGGAGTCATGGCCTGTGTAGGATGCGTCGAGTACCCAACCTGCCATCTAGCTGGGCCAGCCTGGCTGCCTTTGCTGCTAAGCTCATGGAGCTGCAGTTCATGCATGCCATCTCTGTCAATCCCTCTTTTAAGTGGTCAATCCCCAGGCATGAGGGACATCTCTCATGGCCATCCTCTAGTTCCAGAGGGGCCAGGCAATCAATACATGTCATAAACATGGGTACCAGCAGTAATTACTATCCACATGGTTTTTTGTCAGGTGGTAATTGAGCACGAAGAGAGAAATATATACACTTTGCTGTATCTCTGCAAATAATTAAAGAAATCCACAAACAGGGACGAAAAACAATCACCCGTTTTGATCACCCCCCCTTCAGGGTGCCTCTCCTACCACAATGAGTCCATCCATCTTCTTTTCTTTCAGTTCTTTGTTTACTCCTTTTCAAGGTCACGAGGAACCTGGAGCCTATCCCAGGGGGCATCAGCCACAAGGCGGGGTACACCCTGGACAGGGTGCCAAACCATCGCAGGGCACAATCACATATACATACCCATTCATACACTAGACACTTTGGACATGTCAATCAGCCTACCATGCATGTAGGAAACCCCCGCAGGGAGGAAACCCCCGCAGCACAGGGAGAACATGCAAACTCCACACACACAGGGCCACTGTGGGAATCGAACCCCCGACTCTGGAGGTGTGAGGCAAACATGTTAACCACTAAGCCACCGTGCGCCTTACGACGAGTCAATTATGAGAATTAAACAATAACAATATTGGGGAATGATGCCTCTATGATAACTATGCACTATGGTGCAATGTGGTGCAATTAAGCACGAACACGCTCACACTATAGCCAATAATTAAATAAATTCACGAACTAAATCATGGGGATGAAAAACAGTTCAATGAAGCCCAATTGGGGTGCGTTGCTTACCGTCAGCATGCTATCAAAAAATTAAATAACTCCACGATATGTATAAACAGAAAACTACAGGAGGGGATTCCAAACCGATCTCAATTATTTAGCGTTGTATCAGCATTAAGGTGAGAAACACCAAACTTATCACGAACTGTAAGCTGCTGCTTGTCGAATTAGAGTGTACCCACTCCTAACCAGCGTTGACAGTGGAGTCACTTACCTCTTGCAGGATAGCGTACTATCTGAAGTTAAATAATCACAAAAAAGGCTAACCACAGTCTTTGCAGGATGAAAATTCGTAGCGCCAACCCTACTTCGGGTTACAAGACTACCAGCGGTGCCTACATTCCTGAAACCTGCTTACCAACGCAAGAAGATAACAAGAGGTCGTTTCCGGGGTGAACGTGCCTTTAGTACCGGGGCAAAAGGCACACGCCACTCAGGCCACAGGTGACTGTTCATATAAACACTCGACCTGCACGTACACATTATTGAGATCCAGGTGCTGAAAAGCACCGCCTCTGGCGGTCAGTAGAAATGAAAAAGAACTGCAATTTTCTTCCTACTAACACCTTAGTCACTCCCTGGAATATGACAGATTGTTGTTAGTGTGTTTATTTGTAGCTAAGATTCCATAGCAACCACCTA
This sequence comes from Ictalurus punctatus, assembly GCF_001660625.3. Classification (NCBI taxonomy): domain Eukaryota; kingdom Metazoa; phylum Chordata; class Actinopteri; order Siluriformes; family Ictaluridae; genus Ictalurus; species Ictalurus punctatus. The sequence continues at coordinate 1,310,492 of NC_030429.2, forward strand.
GCTAAGACCTAGCAACCACCTGGAATACCACAGAAGCCACCTAGCAAACCCAACACAACCACATGGAATGGATATATCAATCACCTAGCAACATCCTAGGAGCCATCTGGAATACCATAGCAACCACCTAGCAACCATCTGGAATACCATAGCAACCACCTAGCAACACCCTAGGAACCATCTGGAATACCATTGCAACCACCTAGAAACACCCTAGCAACCACCCAAAACACCATAGCAACTACCTAGTAACCAACTAAAATGCAACCAACCCTAGCAACCAACTGAAATGCCACAGCAACCACCTATCAAACCCTACCAACCACCTAGAATATCATAGCAACCACTTACCAACACCCTAGCAACCAGCTAGAATACAACAGTAACTATTTAGCAAAACCCTAGCAATGAAACTGAAATTCCACAGCAACCACCTGGGATTGCATAGCAACCACCCATCAACACCCTAGCAACCAACTGGGATACCCTAGCAACACCCTACCAATACTCTTGCAACCACATCGAATGTCATAGTGTCCACTAGCAACACCCTAGCAAACACCTACAGTGCTGTGAAAAAGTATTTGCCCCATCCTGATTTCTTCTGTTTATGTTTATATCTTGTACTAAATTGTTTTCGAAATTAAAACAAAATTATAAGATCAAACAAAGGCAACCTGAGAAAACAAAAAATACAGTTTTTAAAAGATAATGTTATTTATTGAAGCAAAAACTTATCCAATACCAACTGGGCTGGTGTGAACATGTATTTGCCCCCATAGTTACTAATGCCCCAAATCTATGAAACTGCATTGATAATGGGGTTCAGCTGGACTAGATGTAACCAGGCCTGATTACTGCAAACCCTGTTCAATCACATCTACACTTACATACAGTGAGGGGAAAAAGTATTTGATCCCCTGCTGATTTTGTACGTTTGCCCACTGACAAAGAAATGATCAGTCTTTAATTTTAATGGTAGATTTATTTGAGCAGTGAGAGACAGAATAACAACAAAAAAATCCAGAAAATCACATGTCAAAAATGTTATAAATTGATTTGCATTTTAATGAGGGAAATAAGTATTTGACCCCTCTGCAAAACATGACTTAGTACTTGGTGGCAAAACCCTTGTTGGCAATTACAGAGGTCAGACGTTTCTTGTAGTTGGCCACCAGGAGAATAAAGTGAATGTTTTGGAACGGCCGAGTCAAAGTCCTGACCTTAATCCAATAGAAATGTTGTGGAAGAACCTGAAGCGAGCAGTTCATGTGAGGAAACCCACCAACATCCCAGAGTAGAAGCTGTTCTGTACTGAGGAACGGGATAAAATTCCTCCGAGCCGATGTGCAGGATTGATCAACACTTACCCCAAACGCTTATCTGCAGTTATTACTGCACAAGGGGGTCACACCAGATACTGAAAGCAAAGGTTCACATACTTTTCCCACTCACAGATATGTAATATCGGATCATTTTCCTTAATAAATAGATGACCGTGCTGGTGGCCCGGTGATGCTCTGGGGCTGCTTTGCATCCTCTGGCACTGGAAACCTGCAGCATGTGGAAGGCAAGATGGATTTATTGAAGTATCAGGAAATCCTAGGAGAAAACATCATGTCGTCTGTGAGGAAGCTGACGCTTGGGCATCATTGGACCTTCCAACAGGACAATGATCCCAAGCATACCTCAAATTCCACCAAGGCTTGGTTGCAGAAGAAGTCCTGGAAGATTCTACAGGGCCATCACAGTCACCTGACTTGAACCCCATAGAAGATCTCTGGTGGGATTTGAAGAAGGCGGTTGCAGCACGCAGACCCAAGAATATTACTCAACTGGAGGCCTACCTTCTCAGAAATGCAGCCATCAATAGCTTCTTTTTTCTGCCCCTTCAAGGTATTTAATATAATTTCTGCCCCTAGCCAGTTCAGGTATTTCATGTGTTCCAGCTCAAACACACCTGGTGCAATTAATGAAGCCCTTGATTAGTTTAGCATCAGGTGTGCTTGAGACAACACCTGTTCTGCATATTTGTGCTGTTGTGAGGGATTCTGTTCAGGTTGAATCATTTTGAAACTTGAGAAGTCATTATAAGTTGCATTTTCAGTTAAATTTGGGGAAACCACTTGAAGCATTCGGCATTTGTTGTGTTGAACTATTTCAACTGCTTTTGTTTGATTTGTTCATCACAAACAGCTGAAAGTCTGTAAATTTTTTGAATAAACCTGATTTGCACTGGGGGTTGAATCATTTTGATTGCAACTGTACCCCATGACAGGTTATGTTCGAGTTCTAGTTTTCTTATGTTTGTTATGCTTGTATTATTTCCACTGTTTTTTGATTATTTATCATTTTTCTTAGTGTTTACTTTCAGTTTAACTTAGTTTGGATAATCCTGGTTCCGTGTGTGCACTCCTCGTGTTTGACCCTTAAGTCTGGTTCCTTGAGCCTGTTCCTTGTGTTGTCTTCAATAAAGAAGTTCTGCACATGCATCCTCCTCTCTGGGCTCTTCCTCATGACAAAGCCTGGAGGACAATTATGCAAAACGCCTACAAGAACTTATTTCTGCTAAATGTGGCAATACTAGCTTCTGAGGCCAAGGGTGTACTTACTTTTCCCCAGAGGAACATCACATCTATTGATATTTCTGTTGAATAGATGACTGGAGAAGCTAATTTCCCTTGTGGTTTTGCTCACGTAACTGGCACTGTTTCACAGATGATCAAAGGTTTGTTCGTCCAAATATGACTCTATATAGAAAATTCTAAAGGGCTCACAAACTTTCAAGCACCACTGTATGAGTACAAAGTCCAAAAACATTGTTTTTAAGTGTGAAGTGGATTCAAAATGTTTTTTTTTTTGTTTTTTTAAGGAACGTGCAAGTCAAGCACATTCCTTATTCTTTAGGTCTGAGACTGATAAACAGGTAAAGTTGCAAACTGGAGCTGTTCTGTAAGTCAGAGATGGTCCTTCTTTTTTTCTTAGATACTTCATATTCATAAATCCCATAGATCTAATGGTCCTCTAATTCATTTATAGACTGATGGAGCTTACATATGGGTATGATGATGATGATGATGATGATCATTTGCATCAATTGTGTACAATGCAGTTTTATTAGATTGTGTTATTGTGTCTGCTGTTTTCCAGATCATGTCTGTAACAGCGTCCTCTGTGGGTTGGCAGAAACATGGCAACATTCACCAGATGTTTGTTGTTGCAGAAGATCTGACTTGTTTTCCAGATGCGTATTCTTATGGGCGCTTTGCGTCAGGTATATTTAAAGGTCACTGGGTTCACCTTGCAGAGAATTCTCTCCTATTTTGTCCTCAGACACAGACTGCTGTCGGGTTCTCTCTGGACGAAAAAAGTGCTCTATTTATTGCCTGTAAAGTCAGATGAATTCTGCTCTGTACGCAGCTCTGGTGTAGTTCACGCCCACAACGAAATACCAAATAGTTCTTAAACAAGCGTTTGCGCTTGTGTGCATGTGCAAGACAAAGACAGAGGATGGGGAGAGGGGTTTGGAAAAGATCTGGCACACAAGATCAGGTTCTCACTCCCTCCTGGCAAAGGCTGGAGCTCAGGATTCTGCCCAACACCCGGTGGGCCTACAGCTGCCTCTCTCTCTCTCTCCTATCTCTCAATCTCTCCTATCTCTCTCTCTCCTCTCTCTCCTATCTCTCTCTCCCTCTCCTCTCTCTCTCCCTCTCCTCTCTCTCTGTCTCTCCTCTCTCTCTCCTCTCTCTCCTATCTCTCTCCTCTCTCTCTCCCTCTCCTCTCTCTCTCCTCTCTCTCCTATCTCTCTCTCCCTCTCCTCTCTCTCTCCCTCTCCTCTCTCTCTCCTCTCTCTCCTATCTCTCTCTCCCTCTCCTCTCTCTTTCCCTCTCCTCTCTCTCTCCTCTCTCTCCTATCTCTCTCTCCCTCTCCTCTCTCTCTCTCTGTCTCTTTCTCTCTCTCGAATTTTGCTCCATTTCATCTCCCTGTGGAAGAGAGCCCTCAGTCATACAGGAAGTGATGCTGCGAGCTCATAACAGTGAGATGGAAGCAGAGCCAAGACAAATACACATTGCTCTGTGTGTGTGTGTGCGCGCGCGCGCGCATGTTCGCCCGTTTTCTCGCGGTATTTCATCAGTTTAACCCTTCCACCGCTCCGTGTGCGTAAAATGCGCAAGCCCATTGTTCCCTCTCCTACATGTGAAGGTAAGCGGCTGAAAAAGTTTCATAAGCGAGGCGGGAATGTGTCTGAACAATGCGACACTGCTGTAACGGTGCAGAGACACAGGAGAGAAAAATAAATAAATAAATAAATAATACAAATAAAGCCTACAGGCAAAGCCACAGAACCTTCTGTCTGACTGTCCCTCACTTCCACGCCCAACCAGATCTCTCTCTCTCTCTCTCTCTCTCTCTCTCTCTCTCTCTCTCTCTCACACACACACACACACACACACTCTGAGATGCGAGACGCTCATCCAACGGGACGCACTGATCACAGAACGGCGTACG
>NC_030429.2:1320000-1345000 GCF_001660625.3 Ictalurus punctatus
TCTTGGGGTCAGAAAGTCTCCAAAACTACAATCTGAAGTCACCGACATCACCACAAGCTGTTTGGAAGGGTTTCAAGAAAAAAGCCTCTACTCTCATCCAAAAACACACTCGAGCGTCTTCAGCGTGCCGACACTACTGGAACTTCAAATGGGATCGGGTTCTACGGTCAGATGAAACCAGAATAGAGCTTGCCACAATATATACCTCAAATAGAGAGGTAGCCGTATGGAAAAGTACCTCATGTCCACGGTTAAATATGGAGGTGGATCTTTAATGTTTTGGGCTGTTTTTCTGCCAGAGGACCTGGACATTTTGTTAGGATACATGGCATCATGGACTCTATCAAATATCAACAGATATTAAATGAAATCCTGACTGCCTCTGCCAGAAAGATTCAAATGGGCCGTGGTTGGATCTTCCAGCAGGACGATGATCCAAAACATCATCAACATCAACACAGAAATGGTTTACTGACCACAAAATCAAGGTCCTGCCATGACCATCCCAGTCCCCTGACCTGAACCCCATAGAAAACCTGTGTGGTGAACTGAAGAGGAGAGTCCACCAGCGTGGACCTCGAAATCTGAAAGATCTGGAGAGGTTCTGTATGGAGGAACGCTCTCAGATCCCTCGCCATGTATTCTCCAACCTCATCAGGCTTTTTTTTGACTAAAAGGGTGCCAATAATTGTTGCACACTTATATTTAACAGATAAGATAAGATATCTTTTGATAAACCTGTGTTGTGTTTGCAATTGTTTGATATCCATGAGAGCAGAGTATTTTTGTGAATTTTTTTAAACAAAAGATCTAAAGGTTAAATAATAAAGACAATTTTTCACAGCCTTCTTTGCTCATATTTACCAAGGGTGCCAATATTAATGGAGGGCGCTATGTATATTCCTCTCACCTGTCTCGTGAGTATAAAATCTCTCCTCTTAGAGCCGCTGCGTTTCCTGTTACTCAGTGTTTATTTGATGATGGTTTACTCTGCTTTGTATCCCTGAGAAGAGAAGAGGCATGGAGCGTCGATGGTTCAGCTGATTTAGGTTTTTAGATGAGATGTGATCAACAGCCCATGCATCATTTCAGTGCTCTTTTGTGGATATGCTGATTAAAATGGACAATGCCCTGTATCTATATCTGGAAACAGAGCCCCGCTGTACTCGCTGGATCAGTCTCGGCTCCGTTGACAGTTTTGTAGTCGGATTCGGTTTTGCTCGACTCGTAAGTCACTTCGGACGAAAACATCTGCGTCCGAAAGTAAATTTAAATCTACTGTATGTGAAACCTTCTGTGTGGCGGCTCTTGTTGTGTCTACGACAGGAGAATGCGCGTCTCATTTAGAGGAGATCATTTCACCGGTGTGGATCACAGCTCCTACTATAGTACTTGGACGCCGCTCTCAGAAACCTAAGTCTAGATCTTAATAGCTGATTCACTTTTGTAGAGCTGCTCCATGGATATCAGGTGCAGCTCTTTATTCTAAGTGCATTCAGTGTACTACTTTGATAACTAAGTCCAATGCATTTATAACCTAATAGATGAAAACAGTGCTGCTGGTTTTAAGGTGTTTGAATTCCAATCCTCTTTTTGAAATGATCACATTTTTGATGTTTATAATAACGACGCCCATATGCTTTTGCTCTTTTAGAGTGAATGACAGGAGAAAGCAGGTTTGTGGTAAAAATATGACCTCTGTTTGATGAAGTGTGAGATTCGGGTGTTTAGTCTGTTGCAGCGGTGCTGCTGTAGATGAGGTTCTGAACATTGTTTTGGGGTTGCTGTTATCCTTCAATAGTTAACTTCCCTATATGCTCTTGACCTGACCATCGAACCCATACGTGGTTCTTCCACAAACTGCTGTGATGAAGTGTTCCGAGCCACGGTGGTGTTGGCTCAGGGTAATTTTTATCCCACTGCTGGATTAAGAATAATCAATCAACCAAAAACACGCACACGAAACAAAGACCATCAGGCACGCTAGTGCTGGAAGCAATCGGAGGAATGCAAATTAAAAAGAAGAACGGAGCAGAAGAAAGGCATAGATTCGGCTCTTTATTAAGAGGAAACTAGACAGCAGAACGCAGGGGAGGCCTAGTCGGGGTCAGAGTTCACCTGTGAGGAATGTGTATGTGAGAGAGAGAGAAATTATGCTATCTCTATTTAGTAAACAGCCACATGTACAATCCAGGAGGTCTTCATTAACCCTCGCTCTCAGCAGCTGCACATGAGAACCAAGTTTGAACACAGAATGCATTGCATCTGCCATATCTCCACTTGTGTTAGCAACAATCTAGCCATGTAGCCATGTACATGTTCCTCCTCAAAACAGTGAACTGTACAGTCCGCGTCAGCGTTATAGATTTAACAAGTGAATGGGTGTAAATACTTGTACAGCGTAACTCATTGAAAGGTAAGAAGTGCTGCTGGGTTTCCTGCTGACGCTGTGTGCGGGCGGCCATGTTGATTCGATGTCGCTTGCTGAACTCGGAGGAACTCGGTGTGCACGAAAAGCTTCGCGTGTTAAGTGCAAGACGTGAAGAGTGCTTCTAATCCTCGTAGATGTGCATATATATATTTATAGGATCGCACAAAAAGTGGGATTTCGACACCAAACGAATGTGTCATGTGTTTAATGTAATACGCAACGGACAGCTGGTGGGGGTCAGTTTTACAATTATGACATAATGTGTAATAATAATGCAATGATGATTTTAAGGACGTAAGTGTACCTTTTAATATGGCTTTGGCAACCCTGGCTGTAGCACACGCCATGCAGTTTTCCAGGAGAAGATGAAGAAGAAACCCTGAACTAAAGGCTAGAGTTCTATACAAAGTGGATTATTCTATACATAAGCGCCTCCGTTTACAATCACGCCGACGGCCAGCACAGAACGAGCCTGGAGAGCTTTACCTCTCACCACCTTTCCATTTATTCCTCTCACACACTGTCTGCCCTTCTTCCTCCACTCGGTCTTTCTCTCTGCACTCACCAAGTGATCCCTCTCGCTGTCCTCCTCCTGTTTCCTCTGTGACTGATACACACCTACACGCTGATCCCATTAAACACAGCTATTGTTGTGTCCGGCCTTGACCATATCATCAGCTTTATACAGTAATGTTTGTGTCTGGCCAGTGTGTGCACGGTATGTACACATAGTGAGTGAGTCAGTGTGTGTGTGTGTGTGTGTATTGGGAGATGACATAGAGGGTTTCCATTAGCATTATAGGCTTTTCCGGCACATCATCATGCAGCCTGTCATCGTGTTTATTCATCCCAGAAGATAATGATAAAGTAATAATCATCACTTCGTGTGTGTGTGTGTGTGTGTGTGTGTGTGTGTGTGTGTGTTGGAGAGAGACTTTTCTGTTTCATCTATTTGTGTATTGTATTAGTTTTACAGTATGTAACATTATACACAGTGTAGTTAACACGCTAGCCATAACGGTGGTCCTTTAATTAGAGATGCACCGATGCATCGGCCGATAATTTAAAAACATCCGATGATCAGGGCCGGTTATATCCTGTCAATCAAAAGAGGGCGGGGAAACACATCGAATTCGTGCTGTGTGTAAAGACCATGTCTCTTGTGTGGAATGATGACAAATCCGCAGTCTGTGATCTCTGTAAGATCTGCACTGATCATATTTCACACCGGAAGTGAGCAGGAGTGAAGCGGGAGTTTCGGCGTCGAGTGAAATTCTTTCTATTTTTTTCCCACGTTGCTCGCGCTGAATTAAAGGGCCAGTACACCGTTGAAAGATTTAAACGAAGTTGACAAAAAACGTATATATTGCACGGAAAAATATATCTGTAGAGTTGTACATTTCATATCCATGATTATATTCACACTTCAAAATGTGACTAGACGGGAAATTATTCAGATGTTGTGCAGGAAAAGGCGTTAAATGATTTGTGCGACTGTTGTGCTGCGTCTCTTACTCTCAGGTATCTGTGGTCACATGATAACGGAGGATGGTTCTGACGTCTGTGGCTTTTCAGTGTTCAGATTATGTCTACTGTAAATTTGTTTCCTGAGAGAGTCTTCGTAATAGTTATTGGTTATTAATGGTTATGAAGCGTACACAGAATGTCACCTGACTGCAGGCTCAGTGTTATCAATGCGCGCATGAAATATATAGACGATATGCTTATACTACTTTATTTACTTCGATAAAAGTGGGACGGAAAGTCTGTGTGCATTCACGACGTCTCACCGAAACGTAAAAGCTAGTATCTTTCTCTTCGACATTTTTTGCTTGTTCTATCCGCTTTCATCTCTGATAAACAATAACCGTACCCATGTTTGAGGCCTTGTGGAGATATTTCCTGCTTTGTTGCACTTGGACGCGTGAGGAATCTCCAGTGCGAACTCCCTCCTCGTCCGTCTGTATCCATCTCAAATGTAGCTTGTGTCCTGGTCCACGTATCAAAAATAAAAGGCATGATGCTTGTTTGCTCATACCGAAGAGTGACTCAGCAGTTACGCGCTGCCTCAAACACACGCATGCTCACACTCTGACGTGACGTTCTGACAATGCTCGTTTGCAAAATGAAAGAAGATTTTGCTTTCTAAATGTGTAACTGAAAAAAAAAAAAACACGTCCAGACTTTAGAGCTAGCTTTAAAGGCACAATGCTAAAGGTGCAGTGCAGTCACGTTTATAAACTACACAACTTTTACTAGCACTACGAGCGCAGATATCTTATATTTCTATCATTAGACTGCTTTATTTCCCTTCTCTGAGATCAGCGGATACAGACACTTCCTGTACCTATGTTTAACACAGTAAAGCAGTGATTATAATATTTTAATATTTAACAGTACGTAATATTTTAACTTTAACTCCTTGGTAACATACTAAAAAAAATAAATAAATACTGCATTTCAATGCAGTTTTTAACGCAGCTTCACTGTTTGTCCTGGAGGGATTTCCCATCTTGAGGGCTGTTCTAATACTTTATTTGTCCAAGTGAATTCGTTAGATAAGTCCTTGCAGGCCTGTGGGATCGAGTCGGCATCAATACTGATAGGTTTGTGCGGTCGGTGTAGGTCGACATGCACTTCATGGAGAACATGTAAAATAGTATTGAAATGTTTCTCTTGGTGTCTCTTGGATTGTGTCACAGCACAGAAAGCACTTCCCAAAACCAGTATATTCCCTTGCTTCAGTGGATAATCTGGATAATCTGTAATACTGTAGACCTTCTACCTTCTACGCTAACCCTCTACCTCTTATTCAGAAAACTGAACAGTACTGTTTGCCTTTACACTCACTCAAAGCTTTTACTACACCTCTATACTGTAGTGATTTATAATCCGCTATCCAGTGTCACCCAGAAGAGGAGAGTCTGGTCCTTCTCAAGGTTTTTCCTCATGTCGATATAAATCTACATCTGGATTTGGTCATCCACTAATCGTAGGGTTGGCGGTTTGATTCCCGGCTCATGTGACTCCACATACCGAAGTGTCCTTGGGCAAGAGATTGAACCCTGAGTTGCTCCCGATGGCAAGTTAGTGCCTTGCATGACTGCTCTGAGTGTGTGTGTGTGTGTGTGTGAATGGGTGGATGAATGTAAACCATTTTGGATAAAAGCGCTATATAAGTGCAGACCATTTACTTTTTTTGCGTTCTTAAAATTGAGACAGAGTGAAACCTTGATTTAAAGGGAAATGATTTTCGGGAATAGTGTTCTATCATTTTTACTGACCTTGACATCGCCCCCAGTATGTTTTCTTTTCCTCGTATTATGTAGGAGTTATTTGATTATAAATCATTAGGGTGGTGTTGATGATGTAAAATAAATATATATGTGGAAATTATACGACTACAATTACATTAATCACTTACAAACGCTGTACTTATCACTGTGAGATAGTGTTCAATGTGCCACATGAAATGGGGTGTGATCACAAGTAATGTGGGTGGGGCCAGAGGCGGGCCCACTGTTCTACTCTGTACTCCGTACATAGTCTGCATGCTCTGGCTCCAAGCGGTCTCTACTGTGCAGACTCGGGCTCTGATTATTAAATTTGACCAAAAAAGGCTTCAAAACCACAATTAAACCGTCACATGCACAGTGTCAGATAAAATACTCCCAGACATGAGACATAAACATGAGAGAGATATGAATTTGAAGTGCTCTGGAGCAGTTCGTCTGGCCAGGAGCATGAGGGGGAAGAGAAAGTGGGAGGAGAAACAGTGAGAGCACTCAGAAGAAGAGAGTGATGAGGAAGGAGAAGAGCTGGAACTCGCTTGTCCACTTGTCCTGTCTTCTGTCTCGGTGATTTTACAGGACAGTGCAGATACTGAGCTGCTGACAAAGCAAACCTGTGCTCTGATCCCTGAAATAGGCCACAGCAGGGTGTAAGTGTGTGTGTGTGTGTGTGAGAGTGAGTGAGTGAGTGAGAGAGAGAAAGAGAGAAAGCAGGGTGTCTTCTAAAGCTGATGTCTACGATAGGAACGAGATCACCTCCTGAAAATATTCTCATTCAGGAGCTACCAATTGAATGAATGAATTTGTTTGACTGAGATCAAACACACAGGGACATTTCATCACATCCTTCTCTCTCTCTCTCTCACACACACACACACACACACACACCTATCGTTTATTAACAAAAATATTATTAAAGAGGTTAATTATACAGAAATGTAATTCGATTGCTCCTATTTTTCAGAGCTGTTATGAAATAAGCGCTTTCTCTGAGAAATGTGGTACACACACACACACACACACCTCTGTACGTTGTTGGTTAATCTTTACTGGGTCACGATATTGATTTAGAGGCGGATGCATTTGCAGAATTTCAGTGAAACATTTAATAACGTGGCAAACAAAATACCAGACGAGACTTGTATGAAATGTTGGCGAGCGTAACGTGAAACATGAGGACAGTGTAAACAGCGCAAGACAACAGTGCAGTGCTGAACGTGACTAGATATATATATATATATATATATATATATATATATATATATATATATATAAACACACCAGTGCTAATGAGGTGTGAGACAGTGCTAAAGGTGAAAAAGAGACATGTGACATGGTGCAGTGGCTGATGGGAAATACAGTTCTAGCCCTTCTCCCATATTACATGACATACTGCAATATCTGCCTTTGCGATAGTGACATCACAGAAGCCTGGAATATGAAAATGGTCCACACAAACGTTTTCGTAAAGCAGATTCTTGAGGTTTTAGATAGCTTTAGACCATGCCTGAATCTTCTCCTCCTGGACGATTTCTAATAAATCCCCATCTCTACATTTCCAGCTTCAGTGTCTTCTTAGGCTAACCATGAAAGTAAATAAATTGGTGCAATAAAATGCGCACAAATAATATGATGTCACATTACGTATGTAAGGATGCACCAATTCTTAAAAGGCACTTGTTCCGAGGAGCTGACGGCTCAGCTGAAATCGCTGATTAACTGAGAGCGCAGCGCAGCACGGAAACTCCTTACAGCTTAATGATGATCAAATCCTAGTTTAATAATGGATAGAGGATGCTGTGTCTACAGCAGTGTCATGTTCAACGCCGGCCTCGCTAGCACCTGAGTCTGGATCATCCTCTTTGAGTCAGCATGCGCCACTGATCTGACTCTAAACTAGACGAGTGGGATCTCATCTCACACAGTCTCGCGTCCACCTCTCCACTCCATGCAAAGTGATATCAAAGTGCTAACAGTCCACTAAAGCCAATATATGAATAAGAGTTTCCCTTTGTAGTCTTGTGAAGTCGAATGTAGACTTGACTTACGCTACAGACTACTATCTAGTGAAATTTTAAAGTGACCCTGTAATAGGCAGTTAAGAGTCGACAGCATACAGTCACCCAGCTGCTCGTTTTGAACGGATTTAGATGTAACTTTGTTCAGCTGTGTCTGAGGAAATTATCAATATTAACCAGGGTTGACAGGTTAGAGCAAAAAAAAAAAAAAAAAAAAACACACAAAAGACCTGAAACTACACCAACATTGGGCGCTGGAAAAGTGAGAAATTTTCCTCTTTTTCTCAGTGTGAAACGTGTATTTCTGATGTATGTACGTTACTCCATAATCCCCCTTTCCCTTTCCCAATTATTCCAATATATCTTACAATAGAAATGTACATCATAGACATGCTGTCTGCACTTTGGAGATTCTTCTAAATTAGCCCAATATGGCAACCCAGTCATGAACTGTCCTGTCCACTCCCCGTCCTCCACTGAAAAGCAAGTGTGTGGCAGCCTGATTCTTGCTCCAATGGACCTCTATTAGTGCTTGTTGCAGTTCCCATTTTTGACCACTGGGTGTAATAATAACTATGTGGAAGCTAAGTGCTGCCTTGTGCAAGACCTACGTCAGCAGTTCAACGAACACCAGCTTATATCTTTCAAATAGCAACTTTTTAAAAATCGTTGATCAAAAGAGGTAATTAAAATTTAAATGGAGTTTAAAATATATGGAGTTGTGAATGAGGACTTTATGAAGATTAATATTTGTTAAACAGCTGATATAAATGATGCAACTGCCTGCGCCTATGGATGAGCCATCACTGATGGTCTATACAACCTCAATTGTGTGTGTGTGTGTGGGTGTGTGTGTGTGTTTGTGTGTGAGAAACAGGGCTGAAAATGGCTTGAACCCTCAGCTTTGTGCTGTTCCAGTTGCAGTTAACACCATCACTTTACCAACACATGACTGTGTGGGTGTGTGTGAGTGCGTGTGTGTGAGTGTGTGAATACATTTTTTCTGGTGTGAATCTGTATGTGGAACTCTTTTGGCCTTTTGGGTGCTTCGCTCATTAAACACACCTCATAAGTGGTTTCAGCAAGTGCTTGTGTCAAGCAGTGTGTTAGGTACAGGTTCTCAGTATGGTGTGTGTGTGTGTGTGTATGTGTGTGTGTGTGTGTGTGAATCTCAGTGGCTCATGCAGACTTTGCTGAATGTCCAGTCAAGTTCAACTGAAAAAGATGTGAGAGAGAGAAAATAGCAGTAGTGGGGGATTTGATCAATCTGGCAACCATGGAACTATAATATAATACAATGTATCTGTAATTTTATTTGCACTGCCTTCACTTTTTAACAATATACAGTCATGTGAAAAATAAGTACACCCCATGGAAACAGTTGCCCTTTTATGGACATATTTGGAAAAGCAAATATTTGATCCTCTTTGAAACAGTGTCTACTAATAAAGGTGATACACTGTCAAATGACACATAAAACTGACATTTGTAGTAATTTCCACAATTTAAAATAATAAAAAAACAGATCAGTCACATGGAAGAAATAAGTACACCCCTATATTTATCACACCTTCAAATCCATAAAATTCGAATCAGGTGTTGAAGATCGAGTTCCAGTGATTAGAACCTGCTTAGAGAGTGCAGGTGGAACCGGTCTTATTTATACCCCTCTCATATCTAGTGTCTGGTGTTCCCTTTGTTATTGAGGTGTGTGGTGGCATCATGCCAAGATCTAAAGAGTTCTCTAAAGACCTTCAGAAAAAAGGTTGTGGATGTCTATGAGTCTGGAAAGGGATTTAAAAAGATCTTAAATTATTTGAAACACATCGTTCCACTGTAAGGAAAATCATCTACAAATGGCACAGATTTCAAACGGCTGCTAATTAGACCAGGACCGGCCGTCCCAGCAAATTCAGCCCAAGATCAGACCATCTGATGCAATAAAAATTCACAGAGAAGCCCAAGATTTCATCACAGGGTTTACTAGAAAGTCTCGCAGCTGTTGGTGTGAAAGTGCATGCTTCTACAATCAGACAGAGATCGCACAGATTTGACCTGCGTGGAGGCGTGTCAATAAAAAGCCTTTGAAAGACTACAGTTTGTCAATGAGCATACAGGCAAAGACCAGGTCTTTTGGAATAATGTGCTCTGGACAGAACAATCAAAGATAGAGGTGTCTGGTCACAGTAACAGCAGACACGTTTGGCGCAGACCAAAGACAGCTTTTCAGGAGAAGCACCTCATACCAACTGTGAAGCACGGTGGTGGAAATGTTATGGTTTGGGGTTGCTTCTCTGCCTCAGGGACTGAACAGTGTGCATCCATTGATTCTACTATGAATTCTGCATCATATCAAAGAGTGCTTGAAGATAACGTGAGGCCATCAGTCTGTAAATTGAAGATGAACTGAAAGTGGACCTTTCGACAGGATGATGATCCTAAGCACACGAGCAAATCCACCAAGGAACGGATCAAAAAGAAGAAATGGAGGGTTATGGAACGACCGAGTCAAAACCTGGATTTGAATTTCATTGAAATGTCGTGCGGGGATGTGAAACAGGCAGAACATGCAAGAAAACTCTCAAACGTCTCGCAGATGAAAGAATATTGCATGGAAGAGTGGTCAGAAATTCTACAAGAACTTATTTCTGCTAAAGGGGGCAATACTAGCTACTGAGTCCAAGGGTATACTTATTTTTTCCACAGAACAATATCACATCTATTGATATTTCTGTTGAATAAATGATTGAAAAAGTTCATTTTCCTTGTGGTTTTGTTCAAGTATTTCAACGTCATTAATAAGAACTGTGTCTAAGAGGCTGAAAGGTTTGCTCGTCCAAATATGTAAAAAAAAAAAAAAAAAAAAAGCCAACAATTTCCATGGGGTGTACTTAATTTTTCACATGACTGTAAATATTTCTAATCCACTGTTATTTATTGCCATTTCATACTGAGTATACTGTAACTCACCATTTAGTAGGTAAAAGGTAATTACATTATAACAGTATTATTAGGTATAACATTATTAAGCCTATTTATGGACATATTTACTAATTTCACGTTTGATATTTTCTTATTCTACTAGCATATATTTCTGCTTCTTTCTACAAAATAATTTGAAGTTTACTTGAAATAAGTTTCATAATCTTGTATTTGGTTTATTGTCATTTTATAATAGGAAATATTGGATCGATTAGATTTTATTCAAGATCTTTTCGTTTGACTTTTTTTTTCATTGCAGTGTGAACTATGTGTCTGATGATAAGGTGCCAGAGTTGATAAGGTGCTCGTTCATGTGAAATGATTAATAACCCAAAACAGAAGTGCGATCATCTCCAGGCGTCTCGTATACAGATCACTCGCTTGTATCACTCTACTCAGGGATAAGGCTGAGCTGATAAAGTATGCATGATTAAAAAGGAAAAATAAACAGAACTTAACATGGCTATAGTACTTCCTGGATAATATTAAAAATGAGAAGAAGAAAAAACAGAACCTCAGGGTAGCGATTTGGCAAACCAAATCAACGTATAAAGTAAATCAGCATCAGCATTAAACATATAAAACTTACATACAGACTTCTTGCAGGCCTGACAGTGGCAATACGAGTACAACACTAAAACGATAAGAAAATAATTAAACTACACTGATACAGACTCTGGAGTACTAAAAGGCAGTACAAATCTTATAGAAAATAAAACGGACTGGCACATTAATGTGACTTATACAACACTTTGAAGACTTATATTGATTTTTCTGTAACTATTAGTCCAGAAGGCGGCACAGTGGCATAGTGGTTAGCACGTTTGCCTCGCACCTCTGGGTTTTGGGGCTCAAGGGGTTTCCCCTGGGTACTGTGGTTTCCTCCCCCAGTCCAGAGACATGTGTTGTAGGCTGACTGGTGTTTCAAACGGTCTGCAGTGTGTGAAATATGCAGCCGAGTGTGTGAGCAGTAGTTGCTACCGCTTCAAGCCATGTCCATTTGGGGTTGTTTGCTCAAAAAAGTTTGTGTACCCCTGGGGTAGAGGACAAAATGTATAACAGATGGGCCGTACTCAGTAAGTGTATATTTATAAGCTGAGTGGTACCTCAGTAGAGCATGTTCGCATCTGTTAGGGTGTCGATGTTAATGTTAGTCCTCTTAAATATAGTGCACAATATTATATAGCAATTATTTTGGCACAGATTGTGAAGTGATAGGACAAGGATTAGCCTGGGGAATGTCTGAAATCATGAAAGCATTCGGACAAAGACTATTTCACAAAGGCTGAGATTGGTCAAGATGGCTGATTTGCATATTCCAACCATCTGCCATATGAGTATCGCAAAAGCCAGACATCCCAATTAACATACAAACACTACATAATGATATCAATAAACAATGCCACTCTGGTTCTCTCTTGACATATGGGCATCACTATTTAATTCATTTTATTATCATTTGTAATAATTCGTTTTTGTTTGTTTGACTCGAGCGATGGAGGTCAGTGGCGTTTATAAATAGAAGATCATGTTCTTGCGTAGATCAAAACATGGTGAAGGTTTCTAAAGCTGTTAAACCAAGCCATGACACACGTCTCATCTTAAAATTTCTGTAGGGTTAGGGTTATCTGCCATGTCGTGGGACATATTTCTTTATATTTGTATTTTTATCGCTACGTCGAATTCAATGTGGCGGATCTTAATTTACGTAGCTGCGTTTCATTAGGTGTTTGGCCTGGTGATATTTTGTATTGAGTAATATGTACTGTAGTTATTTTTCCACAGTAGGAGTGACAATTAGGAGATCATATAAATAAATCCCTCTGAGATATTGCTACCGGAGCACCGGTAAAACAGTGGAAGTAGTACTAGTAGTAGTATTAGTAATAAAACAATATATTTTATATATAAGTGGTTTTTAGTCAACATTTTCAGTCAGCATGAATAAATGGAGGAAAAAAGAAAGAACTTTCTTCAGCCTTACCCTCAGGGTTACCAGAATTGGCTCCGGATCCACTGTGACGTTGTAACTAGAGCACAGTTTTTCTGTTTTGTGTTCATACTTGTGAGTGTGTATGTGTTTGGTAGGTCAGTGTGTGCTGCATAGGTTGAGAAGGAGTGGAAATCTGTTCTCTGTGTATTAGCACTCACTCAGCACCACAAACTGTCTCTGCCATAGAGGAGTGTGTGTGACGGCAGCCTCTTCCTGATAATCACACACGTGCTGCACGAGGCCTCGACTGACCTCCCCAACAAGGCCATAATTATTGCTGTGTGTGTGTGTGTGTGTGAGAGATTCAGTTTCAGATACACTGAGCTACAGTGTGTAACAGCTCTGTACATTATCCACTGCTGATGTTCCCGCAGACATTGAGGATATTCTAAGAAATGCTTCCAGTCGGACGATTTACACGTCTGTGGGAAAACAACGGCGGCTTTCTGCAGATTTAAAATCGGCAAGGAATAAATAAAGCGTGTCGCATCGCGTGACGTCGTTCTCGGACGTACCGTATCTCAGCTTCCCTTGTCCGTGCTGCTGAAGAGATAAAGTTGTGAAAGCCTTCGAGCACAAAACGTGAGCTGAGAAATGAAGAGAACAGAACGGCGCGATGTTTATCAGGGCGACTTCACTATGTATGAAGAATTATGGCTCTCCACTGCTGTACAGTGCACGAGTATATAATTTCATTGAATTTTTCTAATGAGCTTAGCTACGTATAATAACTCGCTACGTTCATTTACAGCCCTGACTTCTCTTGGGTAAACATTCCTGAGCTTGTTCATGGGAAACTAATTAAAAAAAAATACTGACTAAATGCTCAGGTTAGCGACCAGCAGCTACACCCGACTTTCTGCTGTAATTCTGGAATGTGTACACGACATGTTATGTACATCTGGACGAACACCCCTCTCAGCCCCATCTCCCAACCCCCCCTCCATCCCTCAGAGCCACGAGTGATAGTATCATCAATCAGACATAGTTAGTGGACTTGATGGGAATATTAGGCATATTACACGTGATCTCACAAGCCTACTGTATTACGTGAGGATCATTTATGTGCATGTGTCTCTGGGCAAAAGGTTACATCGACAATTCAACGTTATTTTCTTGATTTTTTTGTTGTAATGGCTCAGGAGGAGCATGAGGATGTGCAGGGACACTTTATTCAAAAATCCAAGCAAACATGGGTGAAAATACAGTCCAGTATTTACAGTAAAATGGTGAGACAGATCTAAACATGACCAGGCATGAAATAACAAAGCTGAGGGATACTCCCAGGAGTAGTCCAAAAAAAAAAAAAGACAGCAAAGACACGCAGCAATAGTCACAAAGGAATTGACGAAACGACTTTACGACTTGGTGCAGTGTGGAGACGTTTCATTTACCAGCTATTATAGCTATTGAATTGACCAGACTAGCGGGCTGAAACGTTGGCTAGTTAACATGCTATCATGGTAATTCAATATCAAGTTATCTTAGGAACTAGTTAGCAGAACAAAGCTACATGAATTGTCATGTAAATAGAGAAGATTTGGCCACATAAAACCCAACCCTGACAATTCAAATGTTACATTTCTGAAATATTTTTTTGCTCATGTTTATATTTATAACCAGCTTCATGTGAATCAGATTGAAATCTGATCGACGCATGCAGGCACGATGACTCAGGCGCAGACCTTGGGCTCACTTGAGCTAATGAAATATTGGAATAACCCCCTTGAAATGACAACGAGGATTCACCCGAGCAGAAAGCGCTTGACAGGGTGAGGACGGCAGGGGAAAGTTAATGAAGGTGTGTTTAAAGCAGTATTAGAGCACAACCCCGGGGCTAAAGCAGAGACGGTCAAGTGTGTTTTTTCACGTTCCACCCAGGATGACATGGCAACGTACAACACAGTACATATGTTCACCCTGTAGGGTTTTAACAGAAACATCACTACTTTTATTTATAAAAGATACACAAAAGGTTGTAATTCTGCCGTTTAAGCAGGATTTGATGTGGATTGGGACGGAGTACGGGTATTTAGGTATGGAAAGTGCAATGCGGTCATAATCTTTAAACAAAATAGTAATAGATCAAATAAGGGAAGCAGAATGTTTGTCAGTGGAATGATTATTGACTTATGCATACTGAGTTTAAGTTCAGTACACTACTTAACATGTTAATGACAAAAATAATCATTCTCCTGATTTAGTCCTGTCAGAAAATACTTTGTCTGTGGGAGTGTGATAACGCGCTCAATCGCAAATGTAAATAATACAACAGTAGTTAATCTAACTAATAATTATGTCGTAATGGCTCATTGTGTGTGTGTGTGTGTGTGTGTGTGTGTGTGTGTGTGTGTGTGTAGGGGGGGGCGTTCACTTAAATGTCTGGCACTATTCTGAAGGAACCTTGCTCTGTCTGCTCTGCAGATTGGTAGGCTGATAATACACCTCCTATTGTCTGGTTCTGTCTGCTGAATCCAAAAAGATGACGAGTAGAACATTTCTGCAACCTTGTGCTGCTCTTTCTGCCTGTTAAAGTGCTTTTTGTTGCTCTTAATTAGAAAATCAGCCTGGGCGAGATCGGACGGCTAGTTAGAGAACGTCTCGAGACAGCACTTCTGCATGGATGAAGATGTGCACAGCTCATTCAGTCAGTTGCCTCGAATGTTTGTCTCCAGTCCTTGTGAGGAAGAAACACCACTGGGAGGTTCAGCTCAATCCTCAACCATTTCACTTAAATATTGTGTCTGGAGGGTAGGGTCCAAACCCAGACATTCAAAAGATGGTTCCATTAAAATTAAAATATGAAATTACTTAAAGCTAATTTAAATTGTTTCCACAAACAGATTGTCCAGCGCCTATGTGTCCTTCCTAGTGGAAAACTAAGAGCAAAGTGATCACATTGTGACTGTGACCATGACCTTACTGTAAGTGTGCAGCCCATAAAAGGTTCCTGCTATCTCACGCTCATCCTCTTTCCAATTCTCGTCTTGCCAAAGAGTAAAAGACGTAGATGCAAGATACCAGGAAAGTGCTCGGAAATCCTTGAGTGTAATCTTGAAATTGTAATCGGAAAATCTGCCGCTCAGCCCAATAGAGAGGAGAGAACGAGTGCTCTTACAGTGTTGGAACCCAGGGAAAAGGAACTGGCAGCAGGCATGGTCCAAATGCAAGAGCTGTTACTGACAATGCACCAGTGCAGTGAAATGCAGCGCTCTGTGGAAATCAGGACAGCTGCCTCACACGTAGAGACCGACTCTGCTGTACTTTCAGTGACTGTACGTTCATCTCGTTCTCTAAGCTTGAGGCCCACCTCGGGAGATCGGAGTGTAGTGTATCCACAGAAGACAGCACAGCAGCTGTTAATATAGTCTCCTCCGAAACTATTGGAACGGCAAGGCCAATTCATTTGTTTGTGCTGTACACTAAAGACATTTGGGTTTGAGATCAAAAGATGGATGTGAGACGAGAGTTTAGGATTTCAGCTTTTACTTCCTGATATTTACAACTAGATGTGTGAAATGACATAAAACATAGAACCTCTTGTATCAGACCACACAATTTTTAGGAACGCCAAAGTTTTAGGAACAGCTTCTTTCAAGTGTTTGTTTCGGGCATTTCTCCCTTCAGTCTCCTCTTCAGGAGGTGAGATGCTGCTCAGTTGGGTTTGTGAAGCTCTGGTGATTGACTGGTCCAGTCTAGAACCTTCCACTTTCCCCCCTGATGAAGTCCTGTGTTGAGGTGGAAGTGTGTTTTGGATCGTTATCTTACTGCATGATGAAGTTCCTCCTGATTAATTCGGACGCGTTTCTCTGTAAACTGTCGACCAAATGTTCCTGTAAGCTTCTGAATTCATTCTGCTGCTCCATCACGAGTTCATCATCAATAAAGACTAGTGAGAATGTTCCAGAAGCAGCCGTGACACTACCTCCACCATGTTTCACAGATCAGCTTGTACGTTCTGGATCATGAGCAGATCATTTCCTTCTCCACACTTTGGCCTTTCCATCACTTTGGTAGAGGTTCATCTCTGTATTTCTTTGTGAATTCCAATTTGACTTTCCAGTTCTTACTGCTGATGAGAGGATTGCATCTTGTGGTATGGCCTCGATATTTCTGCTTTTGGATTCGTCTAGGAACTGTGGATTGTAATAGCTTCACCCTGCCCTGTTGAGGTTGTTGGTGATGTCACTGAATGTTGTTTTTGGATTTTTCTTCAGCTGTTGTTGATTTCCTTGGCCGATCCATTCAGTGGTTTCTTTCTTTTTCAGGACATTCAAAATTGTTGTGCTGGCTATATCCAATGTTTGTGCAATGCCTCTGATTGATTTTCCCTCTTTTCTCAGCTTCAAAATGACTTGTTTTTCCTCCCACAGACAGCTCTCTGATCTTCATGTTGGTTTATACTTTTAAACAACAAAGCAGTCTTCACAGGTGAAATTGAAGGCTCAAACCGAGAGTAGATGTTCAGAACTATTTATTATTTAAACCATTAATCTAACAGGCCTTTTTGCTCAACTACAAATTGGGTGGTCTGATATAAAATGTGCTATGTTCTATGTCGTTTAACACATCTACATATAAATACCAGGAAATAAAAGCTGAAATTCTAAACTCTCTTTTCGTATCCATATTTTAATCTCAAACCCAAATGTCTCTAGTCTACAGCAAAAAAAAAATGAGGGGAAAGGATGTTCCAAGCCAGCATCAACTAAAGTTTGATCATCCACTTAATGCGATGGATACAATGCCAGACACATTTTTATGTTTTGAGTAGTGGGCAGTGTACCAGATTAATAAAGAAGCTCTTACTGTAAATCCATTCAAACAAGTATCTGAGATCTGATATAAGAGCATACATAATGTCTGCAGTCGCTGATTTTGATTGAGATTTGTGTCTGACATTTATGAGGATAATACAGGAGCGTCTCAGGGGACTGTCCTATCCCCCTCCTATTCACCCTATCCATGTCGGACTTCAGCTATAACTCAACGAGCTCCAACTTGTAAAAGTGCATCAAGGCAGGACTGGAGGACGAGTGCAGGAGTCTAGTTGCCAACTTTTTGGAGTGGTGTGAGCTGAACCATTCACAACTTAATGCCAGCAAGACAAAGAAGCTTGAGGTGGATTTTAGGAGATCCTGCCAAGAGACCCAAGTGTATGAAAAATGGAGAAATGGGGCTTGATGAGCATATCAACCTCCTTGAAAATGAAAGCTTTGTTATATAGTGCTATAACAATTTCCAGGAAACTCATTTCATGGTTTATGTTGACGTGGCAAGCAAGCAATTTTGCAGTTAAATAGTGGATGTGTGGTTTGGAACACCTACAGCATGGAGGAAGTCCACTGTGGTTCACAGACACGACAGAGACAGAAGATCTGGACCAGGATGTGTTTGCACATGACTGGCCATATCTAAGACTATATGCGTTTCTGCTGTTGTCACTGACACTGCAGTACATCTGACAGACTATGCTGCCGGTATTATCAATAGCCCCATTCAGGCCAAACAGGCCACATTTCTATCTGTTATTGATGTTATTGATAGGGCCTCTATGCCTATTACCCATCAGACCAGACTTCTTAGAGACAAAGGTCATAGTGGCAGAGCAGATGCCATTGTATGTAACCCACTAATCAGGATGTTTTTTTGATTATACAGTACTTATTATTTATATTCAGACTCATCGACAGATTGAATGTATTTCCTTTATAGTTCTAAAGCAGAGAACTGAAGTTCCCTCACTAGGTTTAATGCCAAGCTTGGGCCTCGTTTATCACCCTTTTAATAAAATTCCGTATGAGCGTTTTCGTAAGCCAGACCGAGCTAAAATTCTCTGCTGGATTTACAACAGTCTCAAAAACGCTGATTTTCTTCTTACTCGTGCGTGTACGTCGGTCACCTGTGAGGCGCGAAGCACGTTCATGTCGTGATGGCGACAAAACAAAAGAAAAGGCAGAGGTGGAAGTTACTTTGACTCACTTCTATGCCAAGTAAATTTTGAAAAGTTCCAAATCTAGGGATAAATTACATAAAAGGGTGAGTGAGGTGAGGTGAATTAAAGAAAATGGTGTGACATGAAAATGGAGGAAGAGAAAAGATCTTCACTGTACCCGGGTGATCATGCACACCGAGCACACCGCACAGGGAAACTGCTATTTTCACATTCTTTTAAGAATCTTGTCTGATGCACTGTAAACATAATAAGCAATTTAAGCTGCGCAGCATATTCCAGATATAAAATGTAGCAATCCATGCAAACTATATGTAATGAAGTCAATCAGGCTGTGGTTTACATTTGTTAGACTTCTTATGCGTAAAGTTTGTGCAGTTTACTATCAGAAAAGACGAAAAAAATCTCATTGGAACTCCTAAGTGTGAATATCATTTTCAGCGGGTATTTCGGGTTAGGGTTGGGGTTAGGGTTAGGGTGAGGTAAAGCATTGTGTCTGAACACATATTTATGTATTAGATGAGCAAATTTTAAGTTACGTTCATTTAAACACAATGCTACATTTCAAGTTATATCCCTGCTCTGAGTAATACATCAACCATGTTGAGCATGAAAACCCGCCAGCTATCAACCAGCGTGTTCCTATAAATTCCCAAACTCTGTTAAAGCACAGAAAGCAGCTGGACCTGGTGTTAGGCAGTTTGTGCAATTTGCTGCATGAACCAAGAAGACAGGATATAATGTGAGTTTCATGATGCAGTACCCGTGTTGCAGACCAGAATGGAAACGTCATGCTGTGGTTGAACCCAACATATATGTACGGTACATATATATATATATATATATATATATATATATATATATATATATATATATATATATATATATATATATGCACTATCAGACTAATCAGAATAATTGGATATTTTAGCATCTTCAAAGTAGGCATGTGTCACGACACGGAATGCGAGTAGGATGCAAGTGCAGATTTAATTGAAATAAAACAAAAGTACTAACACAAATGATTAAACACATAAAGTACGGAATCTAGGCAGAGAAACGAGACAGCGGCAAAATATGACAGACGTAAGACAACCAGCGTAGTGCAAACTGTGGCTATAAATACCCGTAAGTGCTCGTTAACATCAGCGGAGTGCAGGTGACATGATGTGACAGGATGTGACATGTGGTGCAGTGGCTGCTGGGAACTGTAGCCCAGAGTTCCTTCTCTGATGTTACATGACAACACCCTTTTTTCCTAGAATTTCCAGAAATGTATTCTTGGCGTTTTCTCACGCGACTTCTTGAGGAATTTCCCTGAGATGCTTCTTAAACAGGATTAAAGGAGTTCCCGCCTACGCTGCACACTTATCGCCTGATTTTCTGAACATTTCTCTCCGAGTCGTCCGTTTAAAAAAATATTTATTTTTTTAAAATAAATATTTGTAAATGTTAGTTTCCATAAACTTTTGACCCGTAGTGTAATCGCTTCTGTATGTCATCATTTGCATGTGTGTGAATGGGGGTAAGAGAGACGTGTACATCAGCAGAGAATGTAGGACAGGGTTTGTCCACAAGCCACTGTGGCGTCTGTCACCACATGCTCTTTTTTTCTTTAGCAGAGATCTTCTAACTGTGCGACCTCCCTGGTGTGGGAGTTAACGCTTTTCACCTCAATCAGCCACTTTTGATAGCCATCAATAAACTTCTGGCAAAAGTTCAATCCACTTTTATCGGTTTTCTGCACGGACTTGTCTTTTCAGCACAATCCACATATGCGTGTCAGGGCTTAGGTCAGGACTTTGTGAAGGCCATTCTGAAATTGGCATTTTAGCTTGATTTGATCCACAGCTAGTTCTGTTTGGGGCATTGTCCTGTTGGAACACCCAGTTGTGTCCAAGGATAAAGACGTTGACTGATGGTCTGAGGTTGTGCTGGAGAATCTTAACGTGATGATTCTTCCTTCTTCATTATTCTGTCCCCTTTCTGCAATGCACCAATTCCACTAGCAGCAAAACAACCCCAAACCAAACGTCTAATCTAGTCTGATGGATGTGTATTTCAGACACACTTTATTTTGTCATGATTTCAGAAGACCCAGTTAGGTTTATAAAAGAACCTGCATTTGTGAATGTTTTTGTGTGTGTGTGTGTGTGTGTGTGTGTGTGTGTGTGTGTGTGTGTGTGAAACAGAAGCATGTGTTCCCATCATTCTCTGACAGAAAAAGAACAGTTGCAGAAATGACTGAAATCCCAAGACTACCATTGACCTTTTGACCTCAGCTGAAGTTAACATCATACACTCATGTGAATTTATTAATTTTTTTTACATATGTGGACGAGCAAACCTTTCAGCCTCTTAGACACAGTTCTTATTAATGACGTTGAAATACTTGAACAAAACCAGAAGGAAAATGAACTTTTTCAATCATTTATTCAACAGAAATATCAATAGATGTGATATTGTTCTGTGGAAAAAATAAGTATACCCTTGGACTCAGAAGCTAGTATTGCCCCTTTTAGCAGAAATAAGTTCTTGTAGAATTTCTGACCACTCTTCCATGCAATATTCTTTCATCTGCGAGACGTTTGAGAGTTTTCTTGCATGTTCTGCCTGTTTCACATCCCCGCACGACATTTCAATGAAATTCAAATCCAGGTTTTGACTCGGTCGTTCCATAACCCTCCATTTCTTCTTTTTGAGCCGTTCCTTGGTGGATTTGCTCGTGTGCTTAGGATCATCATCCTGTCGAAAGGTCCACTTTCAGTTCATCTTCAACTTTTAGACAGATGACCTCACGTTATCTTCAAGCACTCTTTGATATGATGCAGAATTCATAGTTGAATCAATGGATGCACGCTGTCCAGTCCCTGAGGCAGAGAAGCAACCCCAAACCATAACATTTCCACCACCGTGCTTCACAGTTGGTATGAGGTGTTTCTCCTGAAAAGCTGTCTTTGGTCTGCGCCAAACGTGTCTGCTGTTACTGTGACCAGACACCTCTATCTTTGATTGTTCTGTCCAGAGCACATTATTCCAAAAGACCTGGTCTTTGCCTGTATGCTCATTGACAAACTGTAGTCTTTCAAAGGCTTTTTATTGACACGCCTCCACGCAGGTCAAATCTGTGCAATCTCTGTCTGATTGTAGAATCATGCACTTTCACACCAACAGCTGCGAGACTTTCTAGCAGATCCTGTGATGAAATCTTGGGCTTCTCTGTGACTTCTTTTTGCATCAGACGGTCTGATCTTGGGCTGAATTTGCTGGGTCGGCCGGTCCTGGACTAATTAGCGCCGTTTGAAATCTGTGCCATTTGTAGATGATTTTCCTTACAGTGGAACGATTTGTTTCAAATAATTTAAGATCTTTTTAAATCCCTTTCCAGAATCATAGACATCCACAACCTTTTTTCTGAAGGTCTTACAGAACCCTTTAGATCTTGGCATGATGCCACCACACACCTCAATAACAAAGGGAACACCAGACACTAGATATGAGAGGGGTATAAATAAGACCGGTTCCACCTGCACTCTCTAAGCAGGTTCTTATCACTGGAACTCGATCTTCAACACCTGATTCGAATTTTATGGATTTGAAGGTGTGATAAATGTAGGGGTGTACTTACTTTTTCCATGTGACTGATCTGTTTTTAGTTAAATTAAATTGTGGAAATTACTACAAAATGTCAGTTTTATGTGTCATTTGAGGATTTCAAAGAGGATCAAATGTTTGCTTTTCCAAAAATGTAAAAAAAGAAAAAAAAAAGACAAATTTCCATGGGGTGTACTTATTTTTCAGATGCATGTATAACTCTATTTCTTAGGTATACACCAAAAGAGAAAAAACAGCAATTACTCCTCTTGGGGTTGGCGAGTCTGCAGTATAATAAGACTTGTTTTCATGTGGTTCTATTTTTAATCAAAGCTCCGGCCAACCGGGATGACTCGGCCTGTACAGTTTGTTTTTGTTTGGGAAGAGGAGCAGAAGTTCTCACAAAATCGGCACGTGAGCTTCTTTGGCAGAATGTTCGACTACATTTACAGCATCTCAATAATTGTTTTATTCAGCAATTAAGTGATGCTTCACTGCTCTTAGCATTGCTTTCTCACGCTTTTCTCTCTCTTCTCTCTCGTGCGTTTGTTCATGGCTGAAGTCTTGGGTGCTGGGAGAGTGCTTCTGATGACGTCGATAAAACATGAGAACAACTTCCATGTTCAGTCATCTGTGTGTGAGTGTGTGTGTGAGTGTGAACATTATTGCACTTGACCCCTTTGAACAGGAAATGGTGCTAATTATGTCATGGCAGCACAGTCGGGTTTCTCATGCAACATTTTTAAAGTCTCTGAGGTGTTTCTTGTGAGTTTATTAGTGTTTTAATTTGATTGACAGTGATATAGTGCACAGACACTCTGCTTCTTGGTGTTAGCACAAAGATATTAGCAGTGTTTACAGAAGAAGCAAAGAAGCATACTTTGGAGGGAGAGCAGTCGTTAACAGAGCCATATATAGTCGTGTGTGTGTGTGTGTGTGTGTGTGTCTTCACTTGGGACCCTCTTACCCTTGTAAATACAGCCACATGACTACACAGAGGCTCTCAGCGATTGTGTACGCCTCAAAACCAGTCATTACTGAACGTATCCATATAACACAATCCCCTCAGGTATTTTATCACACAGAACATTGACTCGGGCTGACGAAGTTCTCATAAGCCTCCGTAAATCACTTCCAGCGCCACATTAGTGTGAACTTTGAATGTGTGGATGCATCTGCAGTGTCTGGTGTTTTTCCACAAGGTATCACCCGATATTTATTCACCGTGCTCCGTCAGGGCCTTTTACTGGAGGTGTAAGAGAGGAAGATGCGGTTCTTGGTTTGTTTCCATCACAGTACACGACCCCTAACGTTTCAGCCATCAGAAATGTACCGTCTACCACCATCGGTTTGTCCACCTGGGGCACAGGTTCCCAACCCTGGTCTTGGAGTACCCCCTGTCCGGCACATTGTTGTATTTTCCCTGCTCCAACATGTCCACTTCAACTCAGGAAGGGCAGCTTATTAGTTGAATCAGGTGTGTTGGGAGCACGGAAAACACTAAAAAGGGACAGGGAGGACAGGGGGGTACTCCAGGACCAGGGTTGGAACCTCTGCTATGGGGGAATCCTTAAAGCTTCTATGTAAACATGAGAAAAGGTTCCACATAGGAGAGCTAAAACCATTAATCATCTTAAGGAACCCATTCTTCTAAGTGAACCCCGAGGAAGCTGAGGCTAGAGTTTTGTTGCTCTTTATTCTTTATTACGTTTTGTTATGTGTGTTACCTTTATACCACAGTGCTGTTGACCGTAGTGTTGCTGTAAGGCTAATCACAGATCTATATTAATGCGCTTGTTAAGGCATTAGACATGTTTGTCTGTGAAAGATTCTGTCTTTTTTGAACAAGTCTAAGTTCGGAGGTGAAAAAAATCCCCAGCGGTCAGTACCACGCATGACGACTTGCTCGTCTTCTGTTCAGAGGGTCAGCTGAGTCGGTAATTTCTCAGTGAGTCCTGTTCAGGGTCACTCGGGCTCAGGGTCCGGTGCGCTTCAGTTCAGACTGTCTGGGGTGTGGAATATAATTCTTCTAATCATGGACATAAAATAGCACAAAAAATAGCAACAGTTATTAGCTGCTGTTTTAAACTACTCAAGCTGTCGGTGGGCTGTTTGATCAGGACGACCTCTCGATCGGGACGACCTCTCGATCGGGACGACCTCTCGATCGGGACGACCTCTCTATCGGGACGACCTCTCGATCGGGATGACCTCTCGATCAGGGTGACTTCTCGATCAGGACGCCTTCTCGATCAGGACGACCTCTCGATCGGGACGACCTCTCTATCGGGACGACCTCTCGATCGGGACGACCTCTCGATCGGGACGACGTCTCGATCGGGGCGATCTCTCGATCGGGACGACCTCTCTATCGGGACGACCTCTCGATCGGGATGACTTCTCGATCAGGGCGACTTCTCGATCGGGATGACCTCTTGATCAGGATGCTTTCTCGATCAGGACGACTTCTCGATCAGGACGCCTTCTTGATCAGGACGACTTCTCGATCAGGGCGACTTCTCGATCGGGATGACCTCTTGATCAGGATGCTTTCTCGATCAGGACGACTTCTCGATCAGGACGCCTTCTCGATCAGGACGCCTTCTTGATCAGGATGCTTTCTCGATCAGGACGACTTCTCGATCAGGACGCCTTCTCGATCAGGACGCCTTCTCGATCAGGACGACTTCTCGATCAGGACGCCTTCTTGATCAGGACGCCTTCTCGATCGGGACGACC